>NC_134357.1:62852192-63152192 GCF_048569485.1 Anomaloglossus baeobatrachus | reverse complement strand
GACCCCCGGGTCCGGAGACCCTCGAGCCACAGCGAACCCAGATACGAGCAGCTCGGCTGCTTCCACGGGGGGCGGTACAGGTGCATTTTTGGGCTGCCTGTTCTCCACAAACTGAAATCCATATTTACTATAATTGACACCAATTTCTGAAGTAAAATAAAGTAAATCTGTCCAGTCATGGTGGGAAATTGCCCATCTATCTATGCATCACTCACCTTCTAAAAGAAAAGTGGCAAAACCATCACTATAATGGCACACAGTCCCAAAATTTTTGTGTAACAGAAATGTCAGACAACGGTCATTAAGCTATTGATGAATTCTCCCAAGCCGCCTCAGACTTAAGGGCTCTTTACATACAGCGGCATCGCTAGCGATGTCGCTGGTTAAATCACCCGCCCCCGTCGGTTGTGCGTCACAGGCAAATCGCTACCCGTGGCGCACAACATCGCTAAGAATGGTCACATGGACTTACCTGCCTAGCGATGTTGCTGTGGCCAGTGAACCGCCTCCTTTCTAAGGGGGCGGTTCGTGCGGCGTCACAGCGATGTCACTAAGTGGCTGCCCAATAGAAGCGGAGGGGCGGAGATAAGCGGGCGGAACATCCTGCCCACCTCCTTCCTTCCTCATTGCCGGCGGCCGCAGGTACGGTGATGTTCCTCGTGCCTGCGGTGTCACACATAGCGATGTGTACTAACGCAGAAATAACGAACAACCTGCGTCCTGCAACAGCAACGATAATTGGAAATAGAGCGACGCGTCAACGATAAGGTAAATAGTTTTGATCGTTAACGGTTGTTCGTGCGTTTCATACGCAACGACGTCGCTATCGAGGCCGGATGTGCGTCATGAATTCCGTGACCCCAACGACATCTTGTTAGCAATGTCGCTGCATGTAAAGCGGCTTTTACCGTAGATGGATGGATGGATGCCTCAGACAATGAGGGGGGCCTTGTTCTAGAATCACTGCGTTGAGAAACATGTGATGGTGTCTCCGTGGTGCTGGATGTTGATCTCCCTAAGGTCAATCATCCTTGCTTATGTAGTCTTTTACTAGGCATTGCTCCCACTAGCCAGTTTCCTACTCCACACTGATGAGGGGCAAATACCCCGAAACAGCTGTCTGTGGATGGATACCATGTTTCGGCATAGGCGGTTTCCTTGACTGGAGACTGCCCTTCCCGTGGTTGTTCCTTCCCGGTGAAAGACCTGGCTAGTTTCATGCCAGCGTTGAGACATGTGATGGTGTTTCCGCGGCAGTCCTGTTATACATGCCTCCATTGTCTGCCAGAGTTGTGGTACCAGAGTTTCTGGTACTTCCGCTTCTTTAAAATTTAATATGGAACCCTTAAGAAATTGCAACTGTAGCTTAGTTTTATACTAGACTGCTGCAATCCATAGTTAAAATATATCTCTCAATACCTCTAATTTCATGTAGAGGCTCTCTGGGACCAAAAGCTTTGCAGAAACATAATAAGCGACTATTTATTAGGTACATGATAATAATAATAATAATCTTTATTTCTATAGCGCCAACATATTCCGCAGCGCTTTAAAATTCAGGAGGCTCATATACATATACATATCATATACATAAACATATACAAACAAGTAACAATTATAGAAGATACAATATTTAAAGGGAAAAATGGCAACCCTGCTCGTGAGAGCTTACAATCTACAATGAGATGGGGGAGGGGCAAGGTACAAGTGCTTATTTACAATGACAATGCAGCCATCTCATGGGGGATAGATAATGGCTTCCTGGACCAGTTGGACCAGTTGATAGGTAGGTCACGTTGCATTGGTGCCGCAGATCTTTAAATGGCCATCTTATTTGATATACAATGTGATATTTAGCCCATCTGCAAATCATTTTATTTAAAAATGTTGTTTAATTTCCGCTCCCCCTGACTAAAAAAGTCACTACAAGTTTCTTAAATATCTCGTCACTAGTTGTCTCCCTCTTGTCTAACTTGCTGTCCACTGCCTGTTAGGCCTCTTTCACACGTCAGTATTTTGCATCAGTGTTTCATCATTGTTTGGATGTAAAAACCAGGAGTGTCTCCAAAACACAGAACAGGTATCAGCAGTGGCGTAACTAGAGTTTTATGGGTCCCGATACAAGGTTTGGATCTGCTGCCCCCCCCCCCCCAAGCCATGTACACTGACACTTGGGATACAAGATAATGACACTGACACTCGGGGTACAGGATAATGACACTGACATTTGGCTCTTAAGGCCCCATCACACGCAGCGACGTATCTAGTGATATATCGCCGGTGTCACGGATTCCGTGACGCACATCCGGCATCATTAGCGTCGTTGTTGTGTGTGACACGAACGACCATTAACGATGGAAAATACTCACCAAATCGTGCATCGTTGACACGTCGTTCCTTTTTAAAAAATCGTTGATTGTTGAGCACGCAGGTTGTTCGTCGTTCCCGAGGCAGCACACATCGCTACGTGTGACACCTCGGGAACAACGAACTGCAGCTTACCTGTGGCCGCTGGCAATGCAGAAGGAAGAAGGTGGGTGGGATGTTATGTCCCGCTCATCTCAGCCCCTCCGCTTCTATTGGGCGGCCGCTTAGTGACGCCACTGTGACGCCGCACAAACTGCCCCCTTAGAAAGGAGGCGGTTCACCGGCAAAAGCGACGTCGCTAGGCAGGTAAGTCCGTGTAACGGCTCCTAACGATATTGTGCGCCACGGGCAGCGATTTGCCCGTGACACACAAACGACAGGGGCGGGTGTTTTCACCAGCGATATTGCTACGTATAACACCCCCTTTATCCTCAGCACCCAGCTTTCCTATGTTCTGATATCCATCTCATCCTCGACACCTAGCTTCCCTATGCTCTACTATACATCTTTCCCTCAGCACCCAGCTTTACCATATCAGAATATGGAAAAGTTGGGTGCTGACAGATGTATAGCAGAATATGGGAAAGCTAGGTGCTAAGGGAAAGAGCCTTTTTCCCTCAGTACAAAACGTTCCCATCCCATGCTTGTATCTTTGTCCACCCTCGTATGTAGTTCTTCAAATACAATAATGGCCCCCACATAGCCTTCCATATAGTATAAGGGGTCCCACATTACTCTTCATATATTAGAATGCACCCCCATAATCCTCCATGTATTATAATGCATTTCCCATAGTTCTCCATGTATTATAATTCACCCCATAGTTCTCCATATATTATAATGCAGCCCATAGTACTCCATATATTATACTGCACCATACAGTCCTCCATATATTATAATACACCCCCATAGTCCTCCATGTATTATAATGCATTTCCCATAGTCCTCCATGTATAAAGTAGTCCTCATAGCCCTCCAATTATTTTAATGCATTTCCCATAGTTCTCCATATATTATAATTCACCCCATAGTTCTCCATATATTATAATGCACCCCCATTGTCCTCCATGTTTTATAATGCACCCCCATAGTCCATGTATAAGGTAGCCTCCATAGTCCTCCATATATTATAATGTAGCCCCCATAGTCCTATATGTATTATAATGCAGCCCCATAAACCTTCATATTGTATTATGCAGCCTCCATGTATAATGCAACCCCCGAGGCCTCTGGCCATGTACTCACTGATTTTAAAAAAAAAAAAACAAGTACTCACCTCTCCTCATTTCACCGCTACTCCAGTCAGTGTCCTCCCATCCTGTGCTCTCTGCTTTGCATGCCTCAGCACAGCAGTTACACAGGAGTGAGGTCACCGTGCAGGCACAGGGCCGCTCCATGCTTCATCATAGCTGTGTGCGATGACTGGCAAGGGGGGCCCGGTGCTGCAACCGCTGACACCAGGGCCCCTTGACTCATGAAGTCTGCTACAGAACAGCGCAGCTCCTATCTCACAGAGAGGAGCCGGCTGCTGATCTGCCGGGCGTGGTCGCAATGGCGACCTCTGCGACCATTGTCGATTGCCCTTGAAGCTGAGTGTATGTAGGTATGTGTGTATGTGTGTGTTATGTCCATTAAAAGAATCCGCATCGTCGCATTTACAATCACAAAATTTTGCACAGCCGCCTCATGTGACTTAGGGAACGTCATAGACTATATTTTGAGGGGAGGGTTTAACCCTGCGTTTTACAGTTATTCACCAAAAAAACTGGTTACATTAAAGTCAATGACACTAGGAGCTACAGGCCATTAATAGGAGCTGTGATTGAGAGACAGATAGAGAGGGTGAGAAACAGAGAGACAGTTACTATCCCGGGCAACGCCGGGTACTACAGCTAGTCAAGACATAAAATCCAAAAAATAATCCATGGTCGATAACCTATGAACAAAACGCGATTTGTTCATAGGTTACCTACCATGGATTATTTTTTGGATTTTATGTCTTGATGTTACAAGTTTTTTATGAAATTTTTGATAAATAAAGGATGAGTTTTTAAGAAGTCGCCGATTGCCGGATATTCCTATTCTATGTGCTCCTGCTGACACCCAGTTTCCGCTGCAACGGACGTCTTCTCCTGCTGGTGAGCTGACCCCTTTCCTCTTGGTGCTGCTGTATATGCCCCTATTACTGCACCAGCCGTGTGGCACAAAAATGTGCTCCTCTTACTGCCCCACACAGTAATGTCAGCACCATGCCCTTTACATGGTAAAAAATATTAATGGTGGAAAATATTAATGCACTGTGCAAGTGCCCTAGAAAAGTGTCCACATTTTTCTCCTAAAAAGTAATAATAATGCCCCATGTACTCCTTTGATGGTTACAATACCCTGAGTGCCCTTATAACAATAATGATTAAGTGCTTTCTTAACATTTAATAATGTCTCCCCATGTACAGCTCCCCTATACACAGTATGATGGGTCCCCCAAAAACAACAGTCCACTACACACTGAATAACAAAACAAATTAAAAAAAGAGGTTTTCAGGGTTCCTTTTACGATGTCCAACTCGCAACACTAAGGGTCTCTCCGCATTGCGTTTTTTCTTGCGTTTTGGTTGCGTTTTAAACTGCACTGTGTCAATGACAAACTGCATGCTTTTGCTTCCCCAGCAAAGTCTATGAGAAATCACAATTTCCATCCTCACGTTGCTTTTTTTTAGACAAAACAATCACTGATCTCGGGGAGACCAGCCAGAGAAAACACTGCCAGCAGCCAACGAGGGCGCTCAACACAGTGAAATCCTAGGTGCATTGCCCCCTGGGAAGTATGCAAATCAAAAAGGTCTGTGGAGCCTCTGTTAGAAGTCTCAACACAGAAAATCGCCAGTTATCCCTCCGGGAAGGCCCTAGCCAAGGAGTGGCTCTTTTTAGGAGACCACCATAACCACCATATTAAGTGGCCCTTTTAGTCAATATCCAGCTCTTGACAAGTTTAAAGATATGACAAGGGAAATACCAAGGCCAGGTATCCATCCACAGACAGCTGTTTTGAGGTATTGTCCCTTATCAGTGTTCAGCGCCCTCGCTAGCTGCCTCCAGTGTTTTCTCTGGCGGGTCTCCCCTAAATCAGTGATTGTTTTGTCTTGCTGATCTACTAGGCATTGCTCCCACCTAGCCAGAATCCTACTCCACACTGAAGAGGAGCAATACCCCGAAACAGCTGTCTGTGGATGGATACCTGGCTTTGTTATTTCCCGTGTCATATCTTTAAACTCGTCAAGAGCTGGATATTGACTAAAAGGGCCACTTAATATGGTGGTTATGGTGGTCTCCTAAAAAGAGCCACTCTTTGGCTAGGCCCTTCCCGGAGGGATATCTGGCTATTTTCTGTGTTGAGACTCCTAACAGAGGCTCCTTTTTGATTTGTTTTTGAGTTGCTGTTTTTTAGGCATCGTTTTGTTTGACAAATATTTGTCAAAATCTTTGACAACAAAAAGCAGCATGTTCATTCTTTTACATTTTGGTCACGTTTTGTCACCCATTGAAATGAATGAGATGTGTCAAAACACAACCAAAATGTTAGTTGTGTATTTGCACTGCATTTTGGATGCGTTTTGGATGCATTTTTGTCAACGAAAACACAGGTCACCAACTTTACTCCATTCTCTCTCCCTCTCTTCGCTTCATACTCACCGATCACCGGCGCGACTGTCACACTGCTCCTGCGGCCTCTTCTGCTTCTGAAAGTGCTGGCCGCTCATTAGGCTCATTTCATACTCACTGCTTCCCACGACCACTGGCGCCTATGATTGCTTGCAGTCAGACGTGCCCCCATGCTGAGTGACAGCTGTCTGACTGCAATCAATCACAGACGCCGGTGAGCGGGTCTATATCGTACAATAAAATAAATAAATAATTTAAAAAAAACGGCATGCAGTCCCCCTCATTTTGATACTCAGCCAAGATAAAGCCTCACAGCTGGGGGCTGGTATTCTCAGGCTGGGGAGACCCACGTTATTGGGAGCCTCCCAGCCTAAAAATATCAGCTAGCAGCCGCCCGGAATTGCCACATCCATTAGATGTGACAGTCCCAGGAATTTACCCAGCTCATCCCTATTACCCTAGTGCCGTGGCAATCGGGGTAATAAAGAGTTAATGACAGCCCATAGCAGCTACTATGTCCTAGATTAGTGATGGCAGGCATTAAGGATCCGGCATGTCCAATTTTGGACTGTCATTCCTTTTGTTCCCAGTGAGATAAGCCAAAGTTGTTCGAAAGCGGCTTTCTCATATAAAACACAGGACAGTTCAATTGAGCAAGTTATTCTGTGTGTGGGAGGGTCTGAAGAGATAACTGGCAGCTGTCATTCGGCCAATAGCTACCCTGTTTCCCTGAAAATAAGACCTACCCCAAAAATAAGCCATAGAAGGATTTAGGGCGCAGTAGCAGAGGGGCGCTGCCAGGCACTGCAGCAGAGTGGTGTGCTGCTAGAGAGTGCCAGGTGCAGTAGCAGAGGAGCACGCTGCCAGGTGCAGTATCAGAGGAGCATGTTGCCAGGCATAGTATCAGAGGGGCAAGGCACATGCTGCAGGGGTAGTAGCAGAGAGGCAAGGAGCGTTCTGCCAAGCAAAAGTAACAGAGCGAGGAGTGCTCTAGTATGCACCACAGCAGAGGGGCGTGTTGCCAGGTACTGCAGCAGAGGGAAACACTGCCAGCCATAGTACAAGACGCCAAGAGGCGCCAGGCACCGCAGCAGGGGGAGCGCTGCAGCTGGGGGGGGGGCACTGCCAGGTGCCCCAGCAGACGGGTTTGCTGCCAGGTGCCAAAGAAGAGGGGTGCACTATCAGGCACCGTAGCAGAGGGGCATGCTGCTAAGCACAGCAGCAGTGGGGTGGGGGGCAAGCCGCCAGGTGCAGTAGCAGATGGGCAAGGGGGACTCTGCCTGGTGCAATAGTAAAGAGGCGTGCTGCCAAGCGCAAATAGCAAGAGGGGAAAGGGGCTCAATACCAGGCGCAATAGCAGAGGGGAAAGTGGAATAATGCCAGGCATCATTGCAGACGGGCAAAAGACAGATTGCCAGGCACAGTTGCTGAGGGGCCTGCTGCCAGGTGTAAGTAGCAGAGGGATGAGGGACACACTGTCAGGTACAGTAGCAGAAAGGCAAGTGGAGTAATGCCAGGTGTAAGTTGCAGAGCGGCAAGGGGCACAATGCCAGGCATTGTTGCAGAGGGGCAAAAGACACATCACACTGTCAGGCGCAGTAGCAGAGGGGCGGCCTGCTAGGCGTAAGAGCAGAGGAGTGTTCTGTCAGGCGCAAGAAGCATAGTGGGAACAAGGCCAAATGCAGTAGCAGAGGGTGATGGGCACAATGCCAGGGACAGTTGCAGAGGGACGAGGGGACACATTGCCAAAGACAGTTGCAGGCAGGCGAGGCAGCGGGGGGTGAGGGGTTTGCTGACCAGGAGGTGTCCCAGGCAGTCGCTATACCAAGTGTGCACTTCTATGTTTCCTATGGGCACAGGTAGACTTATCAAACTTTGGAGCTACAACTTCCAGACTGCTGTGATTTCATCGCTTCGCGTCCTGTCCGGTCCACCAATGTGTTGTCTGCACTGGGAACAGCTGCTGACTGATCACAACTCTCTGGTATCAGCCACTCACCTGCTCATCAGGTCCAGAGGCCACTCTGTGTTTATCAGCAGATCATAGAGGTTTTCTTCACTTTTCCTGCTGTCATTTCCATATGTTCCGCCATCTTTACTACTGGAAAGTGAACTAACAGGGGCGGGAGCTCGGTCGTGGCTACAACGATGATGATGTTGCAGGAGGGGGCGGAGCCTCCTGTTTCACAGTGCCGGGCTCAACTGCTCTGAAGACGAATTGATAGCGGCACTGTCCTGCACAAGGGGGAGGATTAGGCAGGGGAGCCATGTACTAGAGCAGGAGGCTGTATATAGATGAGAGGAGCCATGTGCTAGAGGAGGAGGCTGTATATAGATGAGAGGAGCCATGTACTAGAGGAGGAGGCTGTATATAGATGAGAGGAGCCATGTGCTAGAGGAGGAGGCTGTATATAGATGAGAGGAGCCATGTACTAGAGGAGGAGGCTGTATATAGATGAGAGGAGCCATGTACTAGAGCAGGAGGCTGTATATAGATGAGAGGAGCCATGTACTAGAGGAGGAGGCTGTATATAGATGAGAGCAGCAATGTACTAGAGGAGGAGGCTGTATATAGATGAGAGGAGCCATCTACTAGAGGAGGAGGCTGTATATAGATGAGAGGAACCATGTACTAGAGGAGGAGGCTGTATATAGATGAGAGGAGCCATCTACTAGAGCAGGAGGCTGTATATAGATGAGAGGAACCATGTACTAGAGGAGGAGGCTGTATATAGATGAGAGGAGCCATGTACTAGAGGAGGAGGCTGTATAGAGATGAGAGGAGCCATGTACTAGAGGAGACTGTATAGAGATGAGAGGAGCCATGTACTAGAGGAGGAGGCTGTATAGAGATGAGAGGAGCCATGTACTAGAGGAGGAGGCTGTATAGAGATGAGAGGAGCCATGTACTAGAGGAGGAGGCTGTATATAGATGAGAGGAGCCATGTACTGCAGGATGAGGCTGTATATAGATGAGAGGAGCCATGTACTAGAGGAGGAGGCTGTATATAGATGAGAGGAGCCATGTACTGCAGGATGAATGTGACAGGAGTGATGTACTGTAGTATGTGGCTGTATATAACGGGATAAGAGAGGAGATGACTGTGCAAAGCATGACCGCAAAACCAAAATCACCAAAAGGAGACTTGTTGTGACACACTACACACATAATATAGTTTATTGGATTGTACCATTTATGTATTTTATGTTTTTTGTACAAGGCTGTATAACACAAGACACGGCCCCCATTACATCTCCAGGGGTCTCTCCCTTGCCATTAACTCCTTATTACCCCGATTTGCCAAAGCACCAGGGCAAATCGGGAAGAGCCGGGTACAGCCCCAGAACTGTCGCATATAATGTATGCGGCAATTCTGGGCGGCTGCTGACTGATATTGTTAGGGTGGGGGGCTCCCCATAACGTGGAGCTCCCCATCCTGAGAATACCAGCCTTCAGCCGTATGGCTTTATCTGGCTGGCATTAAAATTGGGGGGGACCGCACGCCGTTTTTTTTTAATTATTTATTTATTTATTTTACTGCACAGTATAGACACGCCCACCGGCTGCTGTGATTGGGTGCAGTGAGGCACCTGTCACTCAGTGTGGGGGCGTGTCTCACTGTAACCAATCATAGGTGCCGGTGGGCGGGGAAAGCAGGGAATAGGAGATTGTTTAATGAGCGGCCGGCTTTTTCAAAATAGTAAAAGCCGCCGCAGCAGTGTGAATGCCGTGCAGCGCCGCGCCGGAGTTCGGGGAACGGTAAGTATGAGAGAGGGGGGGAAACTGACCGACAGACTGTGAGAGAGGGACAGACAGACAGAGAGACCGACAGAGAGACAGAGAGACCGACCGACGGACTCAGGGAGATTGACCGACATACACAGAAATAGAAAGAATAGCCGACATCACTAGAAATAAAAACACCAAACGGACACGGACAATAGGTAGATGTGTGGCGCCCTTGAGGCTTTCGTCGCCACAGGTCATTGCACCGCATCAGCGGTGTGATGCCCCATTCTGGGTGAGGAAGGGAGTGAACACCGGTCCCCTGGTAAATCCACACTACACCCATTGCTGGGAACACACTGAGACCAGGGATAGTGGCAGAAAACCCTCCCATGCTGCATGCTGAGAGGGGCCGTAAGACCCATCCCTGCTCCCATAGGGTGGTAGCTTAGCAACTGGGGAGGTGGGAGGAGCCACCAGAGAGCAGATAGAGAAAGGAAGGTCAAGTTAGTTTCAGTTTACCTCAGGGAGTGAGAGAGTGAGCATGTAGTTGGAGAAGAAGAACGAGAGAAAGGAGGGAGGAGGAGGCCTGCTGGAGGCAGGCAAGGAGGAGAAAAGAAAGAAAGAAAGAAAGAAGGAAAGAAAGCTCCAAGTCAGACAGGAGCAGAGAAACCGAAGGAGACGCTTCCTGGTGAAGATCCTGGGACCCAGAGGTCCAGGTGACACCACGTAGGAGACAGAAGGAGTCGCAGGGCCACGGGTAGTCCTAGAGGTACCACGGGCAATCCTAGAGGTACCACGGAGAGGTCCTAGAGGCGCCACGGGTAGTTGTAGGCTACGGTGGCCTGTTCCACAGTAACATCGGTGGAGGGATCAAGCTGCGACAGGGGACGGTCCCTAGAGACTGGAGGAGTGCAAAATCATCTCCAAACAGTAAAAACCGAGGCCCAGGGAAGGTTGTAGACTCCCAGGGCCAGAACCCATAGCAGACTTCCAGAAAAGGGGTAATCAGCCGACAGGTGACCCCCCAGCCTGGAGGCTGTAGTGGAGGCCAAGCCAGGTCCATCCTAACAAAGGCAAGGCTAAGGAAGACAGCAGAAGAAAGAGACACTAAGAGAAGGGCACCGGCTTTTACTCTCTGAATCACCCAGAAATGGCGGAGGTCCCTGACAGTGGTCCCAGCAGTCCAAGGGTCCCTACAGCTGTGACAAGAAGTGTGAGTAAAGAACTTGAACTGCACCCTTGAAGTGGTCTCTGTTATTTCAGCTGCATAGACATTCACAAGCACCAACTGTGCCCCGGGCATTGCTCCACCTGTGGGGAGCAGTACCACCATTGCTGCCATAACATCATCCTGGAGGCCTCACATAGCAGCGGCGGCCTAATAGCCGCATACCACAGGTGGCGTCACGAACACAACCTTTATTCAGCAAGCCACATATTCTACTGACACCCACCAGGGCCACGGAGCCGGGCCCAGCCACCACTGACTACCACCGGACTAGTCCGGCCCGGCACCGGGTGTCCCATAGCCCTGGGGTGGGCGAGTCAACTTTTGGCGTCACGAACAGGATTTCGTGCCCGGTCACACCGGGTACTGTGCGCCTGAAGAATCGTGAAATAGCCTGTGTTTACTGTGAGAAACTGCCGCCATTGAAGTCACTGAGCGCGGGAAGAAGGGGGGCGTGAAAGAAGAAAGGGCGCGAAGAGAAGCCCCGCCCCCTTGTCCAAGAAAAGAGCGCGAAGCGGTGCCCGCCAGAGAAGGCGGAAGAAGAAGAAATGGCGCCTAGAAAAGCTGGCCGGCTGGCAGAACAAGTCAAAATGCCAGACCAGCAGAGAGAGAAAATGCCTCCTGTAAGCGGAGGCCAGGAAGAGCTCACCTGGATCAGGCCTGTGACCGCAGCTGAGCTGAAGGCTGAGGTCGGGAGGATGGCTGACAGGATGAAGGAGCGGGAAGTTACCAGCCTGCTGCTGAGCAACATCAAAAGTCTGCTACTAGAAGAAGCGACGAGCCTGCTGGTGGGAGATCGTGCAGGAGACGCAGAGAGAATGGCGTTCACACGCAGCGATCCAGAGCTAGACTCCGCTGACTGGTGGGACTGGGAGATGGACCAGTGGTGTGAAAGGCTGCAGGCGGAGGTGATGCAGCAGATCCGGCAAGCGACGCGCGGAGCAGCGACCGCCAGAACACCGGAGATGCTACTAAGGGGTGAGTCATTTAATGCCCCTGCCGGCGTGAGTGCCCCAACCCCCGCTACCATGCCCGCGGTCCCTAGAGAGATGCCCGGCATGGCGACGCCGATCCGGGCCGCAGCCACGCCAGGTGCGGCCCGCCAAGATTTTGCCGCCGGAGCGACGCCCATCCACACCGCAGCAGCGACGCCAAGCCCGGCCCGTCCAGCTCAGGCCCCAGCAGCGATACCCCGCTCGGACAAGCAAGATCCCGCCGCAGCGGCGACGTTAATCCACGCCGCAGATGCGGCCCGCCAAGCCCAGGCCGCAGCCACGCCAGGTGCGGCCCGTCAAGAATCGGTCACAGCAGCGACTCCAATACAGGCCGCCGCCATGCCAGGCGCGGCCCGCCAAGACCAGCAGACGCAGACTGTGCTGACCGCTGTCTACCTGCTGCCAGGTGGGGAGCCGGAGAAGAATCCCTACATGTAAAGAAGTAAGAAGCAGCTGAACTGTATATAGCCCCTGTCTGCCCCTTATTCTTTGTGAAGATGTCCCTTTTGTACTGCCCCGTGTACTTTTTGAAGATGTCACCCCCCATGTATATGTGTTACCGGGCCACGGAACTGGAATGTGGGCCCCGGTGAATGTGATGTCTTATGTGTCCTGTGTAACCAGGCCACTGGACTTAGTGGCTGGTTGAGTTTTTCACTTTTGTTGATTGAAAGAAACGAACTGCCAGGCTACTGGACTTGTTGTAGCCAAGAATGTATATGGTTGCACCTGTTGTGCCCCCTACCACAATTATGGGGGAAGTGCCCAAACTGTGCAATGAACTGAAAGTGCACATTTAGATGTTTCTTTATAAGAAAGTTTGCAACGTTCAAGAATTTGTGCCTCCCATAAAGGGAAGAAATGTTTTATTGTTTTATGTTTTGCATAACAAAAATGTTTTTGCAGTTTCTCCACATGTTTTGTTGTCTTTTCAGCCCGAGGACGTGCTGGGATTCGCTGTGGGGGAGTGTGGCGCCCCTGAGGCTTCCGTCGCCACAGGTCATTGCACCCCATCAGCGGTGTGATGCCCCATTCTGGGTGAGGAAGGGAGTGAACACCGGTCCCCTGGTAAATCCACACTACACCCATTGCTGGGAACACACTGAGACCAGGGATAGTGGCAGAAAACCCTCCCATGCTGCATGCTGAGAGGGGCCGTAAGACCCATCCCTGCTCCCATAGGGTGGTAGCTTAGCAACTGGGGAGGTGGGAGGAGCCACCAGAGAGCAGATAGAGAAAGGAAGGTCAAGTTAGTTTCAGTTTACCTCAGGGAGTGAGAGAGTGAGCATGTAGTTGGAGAAGAAGAACGAGAGAAAGGAGGGAGGAGGAGGCCTGCTGGAGGCAGGCAAGGAGGAGAAAAGAAAGAAAGAAAGAAAGAAAGAAGGAAAGAAAGCTCCAAGTCAGACAGGAGCAGAGAAACCGAAGGAGACGCTTCCTGGTGAAGATCCTGGGACCCAGAGGTCCAGGTGACACCACGTAGGAGACAGAAGGAGTCGCAGGGCCACGGGTAGTCCTAGAGGTACCACGGGCAGTCCTAGAGGTACCACGGAGAGGTCCTAGAGGCGCCACGGGTAGTTGTAGGCTACGGTGGCCTGTTCCACAGTAACATCGGTGGAGGGATCAAGCTGCGACAGGGGACGGTCCCTAGAGACTGGAGGAGTGCAAAATCATCTCCAAACAGTAAAAACCGAGGCCCAGGGAAGGTTGTAGACTCCCAGGGCCAGAACCCATAGCAGACTTCCAGAAAAGGGGTAATCAGCCGACAGGTGACCCCCCAGCCTGGAGGCTGTAGTGGAGGCCAAGCCAGGTCCATCCTAACAAAGGCAAGGCTAAGGAAGACAGCAGAAGAAAGAGACACTAAGAGAAGGGCACCGGCTTTTACTCTCTGAATCACCCAGAAACGGCGGAGGTCCCTGACAGTGGTCCCAGCAGTCCAAGGGTCCCTACAGCTGTGACAAGAAGTGTGAGTAAAGAACTTGAACTGCACCCTTGAAGTGGTCTCTGTTATTTCAGCTGCATAGACATTCACAAGCACCAACTGTGCCCCGGGCATTGCTCCACCTGTGGGGAGCAGTACCACCATTGCTGCCATAACATCATCCCGGAGGCCTCACATAGCAGCGGCGGCCTAATAGCCGCATACCACAGGTGGCGTCACGAACACAACCTTTATTCAGCAAGCCACATATTCTACTGACACCCACCAGGGCCACGGAGCCGGGCCCAGCCACCACTGACTACCACCGGACTAGTCCGGCCCGGCACCGGGTGTCCCATAGCCCTGGGGTGGGCGAGTCAGATGCATACGTGTTTACTAACGTGTGTGCACATACCCATAGACTTTCATTGTGTCCACGTGTGCGTGCTCCGTGCAGATAACGGACATGCATCCGTGCAAAACGCAAACACATACGGATCACGGACACGCACACACGGACATAATGAAATAACGCACGTGTGACCACAATCATAGATTAACATTGGTGCACGTTTGGCCGTGTCTCCGGTATATACGGAAACGGACCAAACACGCACGTGTATCACGGACGTGTGAAGGGGGCCTTAGGCTGCATGCCCACGATCAGTGTTAGCAGCATTTTGGATGCAGCATGCTTCAGCTCCGTCCAAAACACTACGATGTACAGTACAAGCACAGTGGATGGGATTTCTAGAAATCCCGTGCCCACTCTGTGTGTCTGGCCCGCAGTAAACACTGACCTGCAGTGCGGCTTTCCTGAGACACAGCATGTCAATTGTTTGCTGTGGAGTCACAAGTCTCCTCTATAGAGAGAACACAAACGAGAGACCGCAGTGCCCTGAACCCTGATTCTGGGAACAGACCGCTGCGGTCTCCTGCGTTCTCCTACAGAGGAGACTCTCTGCCCCGCAGGTCAGGACATGCTGAGTCCAGGTCCCAGCGGATCCTGATCGGGGGCACGTACCCTTATGTTATTACAGTACAACAGGTGTATATATTATATAATCTGCAGACTAATAAGATGAATTTTTATATATTTTATTGCAGTACCTTGTTGGATTTTGTCTTCTGTACTTTATTGGATTTTGTCTCCTGGTAATTTGTATCATTTCCATTTGTCCGTCTTTTAAAATTATAAAACTAAAACGCCATAAAATATGTGTTTTATGTTAAGGCCACTTTACACACAGAGATAAATCTTTGTCAGATCTGTGGTTGCAGTGAAATTGTGGACAATCAGTGCCAGATTTGTGGCTGTGTACAAATGGAACAATATGTCCATAATTTCACTGCAACCACAGATCTGCCAAAGATTTATCTCTGTGTGTAAAGTGGCCTTTACAATGAGTCTCCTTGAATGGAAACTTGAGTGAATGTATACGGATTACCTATAAAATCCTGAATGTGTATAAGGGGGTCCAACTAGGTGTGGTCAACAGTCATTTGTGGACTGAAGACAAATGTAGGGTATTATACACTACACCCCAAGTACACGGCCCCTGATCCCATATAGATAATATTTCTTGTTGCCTTTTATATACCTATATAGGTATTGTTATATGTGAATTTCTATTAATAACACTGAGTGACTGAAACCTCCATGTTTCAAAAGTGGACGCAGGGTCAGACCTGCGGCGGTCGAGTGGGACCTTGTCACGATCACTGTGGAGTTAGTAGAGTCCGCACCGGTGGTGCTCTGAATACCTGATTATCAGAACGGGAACGTCTCTGGATATAAAGAGGCGGTGTCGTTGGACTTTATCTCTGCACTTCAGGTCTCGGAGTGCGAGGGAACTTTTATCTCATCTTGTCTTGTACATTCTCCTTGTCTGTTGCTGGAGACATTGTCTTAAGTACTGAAGAAAATTACCCTTGAGTGCTATTATCAACAGATGTGTTATATCTTAGACTAAATTGCAAGGTACCGGATTAAAATATTTCACAAGTTCTAATATTATATTGACTAATGCGGGCGTCACACGAGACGATCTATCGTGCGATATGTCGTCGGGGTCACGGTTTTCGTTTACGACGTCGTCCCGTGTAACACCTACGAGCGACGCAGAACATTCGCAAATCGTGTATCGTTGACACGTCGCTCATTTTTAAAAAATTGTTTATTTTTCTTTGCGCCGGTTGTACATCGTACCCGGGGCAGCACACATCGTGTGTGACACCCCGGGAATGATGAACACAGCTTACCTGCATCCCACGGCTCCAGCCGGCTATGCAGAAGGAAGATGGTGGGCGGGATATTTACATCCCGCTCATCTCCGCCCCTCCACTTCTATTTGCCGGCCGCTGTGTGACGTCGCTGTGACGCCGAACGTCCCACCCCCTTCAGGAAGTGGATGTTCGCCGCCCACAGTGACATCACTCAGCAGGTAAGTACGTGTGACGGCGGTTTAACGAGTTTGTGCGCCACGGGCAACTAATTGCCCGTGACGCACAAACGACGGGGGCGGGTACAATCGCTCGTGCGATTGCACGATAGATGGTATCGTGTGACGCTCGCATAAGTGTCTGCATATCAAGTTATAATATATTGTGTTATGACTGGAGATGAGTCTGTGTCCGAGTTTGAATGCTGTTCATTTGCTAATAAAGTTTGTTGAAAGGATGCAGTGCAACCAATTAACAAACTTTATTGCATGGGAAGATGCCTGTATGCTACTGTCAACAAAATAAATAAATAAAAAAAAAAATGGAGAGGGCTCCCCCCTATGTTTGTAACTAGCCAAGGCAAAGCAGACTGCGGGGAGTTGGTATTATCAGGCTGGGTAAGCCCATGGTTATTTTGCCCTTCCCAGCCTAAAAATAGCAGCACCCAGCCACTTCAGAAGTGACACATGCATTAGATGCACCAATTCTGGTGCTTTGCCCAGCTTTTCCTGATTGCCCTTGTGTGGTGGCAATCGGATTAATACTTTTGGGGCTGATGGCAGCTGTGAATTTACAACTGGCATCAACCCAGGGGGTTTGTAATGGAGAGGTGTCTATCAGACACTTCCATTACTACCCCGGCTGAAAGAAAAAAGTTCATGGATGGCATATGTGCCTTTTGTGAATAATAGAATATTGCAGGTTATTGTTACTTGAGTTTGTTATGGGACGTTGATCCAGGGAACTAGTCTGATTGCCATATGTGGAGTCGGGGAGGAATTTTTCCCCTAATATGGGGCAATTAGCATCTGCCTCATGGGGTTTTTGCCTTCCTCTGGATCAGCACATTAGCTTTTAGGATGAACTTGATGGACTTAGGTCTTTCAGCCTTAAAGCTATGAAACTGTCTTTGTATTGAGGCTCAAGGGTGTAGGCCCGGGTTTCTTTGGGACCAGCATTAATGGAGTGTTTTGCCTCCAAGTCTATCCCAGGAAGCCTTTTTGAGCTGATGTCCTTAGACACATCCCAATATTTAGGGGGGAAAAAAGCTTTAGTTAGTTAAAGGGGTTTTCCCATGAGCAAACTTAATTTTAACATAAATTTTAATCAACAGATCTTGGAATAATAATAATTTCCAGAATTGGATGTAATTAAAAAAAATGTTCCTGTGGTGACATAACCTTATATACTGTATGTGCCCCTGCTATGTACTGTATAATGGCTGTGTCTGACCGTACAGGGACATGGTCTTATCATACTCCTAGGCAGGGGAGGACTTAAAAATGTATGCAGACATTACAGCACAGGATCGCAAATTATTCTTTCTTTGAGGAAAAAGATTTTTTAAAAGCAAGTAGAGAAATGTTTTACCTCACAAAAAGAATCAGTTGTGATCCTGTTCAATTGATTAGGTTTAACTTTATTCGTGGGGAAACCCCTTTAAGGCCCCCTTCACACGCACGTGTCTCCGGTACGTGTTAGGTCCGTTCCTGCACGTACCGGAGACACGGGCACACGTAGACCCATTAAAATCAATGGGTCTGCGCACACGTGCATGTTTTGTCATGAAACGTGTGTACGTCTGGAGCATACACGTGTCCGTGTGTTCCACACGTAGATATGTCCACGTTTTCTCCAGCATCATAGCTGTCACACGGCCCGCATACGGACCACACGGATGTAGTGTGGATGTGGTCCTGTGTGACATGCGCCGGAGAAAACTCACGTGTCATAAGAAAAAAATAACAAATCTTTACTCACCTTCTCCAGCCCTCCTGTCTCTGCCGCTGCTGTCACTTGCTGCCGACCGCCGCTCATTATGCTCATTTAATATTCACTTCACTGTTGCGGCCGGAAGCAGCAACAGCAGGGAATCGGCAGGGCTGGGGACCGAAGATCAGCACCAGGGACAGCGACGCCAGGGACAGGTGAGTTGAAAGTTCTCGTTCTCCGTGTGTTATCACGGATAACACACGGAGAACACACGTAGTGCCATAAACACGGCTCACGGAGAGGAAAACGCATCTTTGACATGTCCGTGAAACACGTGCATGATTTTCACGGACGTGTGAAGGGGGCCTAAGGGTGAATTAAAAGCAAAGCCACAGAAAGATTTAGGGGTTTTTTCTTGCTATATTGAATTTTCGAGGAATTTTAATTCCTTTTTCTGTGGCTTTGCATTTAATTTTAGGAAGGGACTCGCAAGATAATGAGGACCCTTGACGTGGGTTGCGAGCTTGTATATTTTGGCCAAAGTATTGACCGATGATAAATTTATTATATATTTTTGCACACTCTATCTCTTTTTATGCAGGATGCAGCCAAGCCCATCTATGTTGGCCTTGTAAACTAGGGTGTCTATGATTGTGGGGTGCACTGATAGAGTGTTGGGCAGCCTGCCTAATCTAATACTATGGGCGTCACTAATAGGCTGTAAGCCAGGCACTGTGCACTTCATGTGTGACCAGCCCCTATTCAGGCCTTCTCTGTGTGCAATGTTAATACTGAGCAATCCCCCCTCCATGATTTGGCAGGTTGTGAGTGGTTGTCTCATCAGTGTTTTGCACCTTTGTTACCTCCATCTTTATCAAGGAGGGCTGCTCCATCCGGTTACTGCATTACATTCTGTGACCTGGGCAGGTAAATATTGTTGCCCATTTTTTGCTATATTGAACTTATGAAATTTTTGGAAATTTTCATTTTTCTGTGGTTTTGCTTTTAATTTTAGTATAGGGACTCACAAAACAATGAGGACCCTTGACGTTGGGTTGTAAGCTTGCGTATTTTGGCCAAAATATTAACCAATACCTCATTTATTTATATTTTTATGTATATGATTCTCAACTACAGCCAATCCCATCTATGTTGGTCTTGTAAACTATGGTGACTGTCCCGGTAGAGTGCAATGATAGAGTGCTGGGTAGGGTGTCTGTCCCGGTGGAGTGCAATGATAGAGTGCTGGGTAGGGTGTCTGTCCCGGTGGAGTGCAATGATCAAGTGCTGGGTAGGGTGTCTTTCCCGGTGGAGTGCAATGATAAAGTGCTGGCTAGGGTGTCTGTCCCGGTGGAGTGCAATGATAGAGTGCTGGGTAGGGTGTCTGTCCTGGTGGAGTGCAATGATAGAGTGCTGGCTAGGGTGTCTGTCCCGGTGGAGTGAAATGATAGAGTGCTGGGTAGGGTGAATGTCCTGATGGAGTGCAATGATAGTGTCGTGGGCGGGGAGGACGCCGCCGCTGCTGCTGCGCTCTCGCTAACGCTCGGGTCCAGCGCTGCTGCGATGGCTGCTTGGTGGCTCGAGCGGTGGGCCGGATCCGGGGACTCGAGCGCCACTCCTCGCTCGTGAGTGAAAGGAGTAGTTGGTTTGGGGGATTTAGTCCGTGACGCCACCCACGGGTCGTGGTGAAGATAGGCACTACCGCTGCTGATGACGGGGATCCGGGGAGCGATGGTAAGGAGCAGCTGGGATGTTGTTTTCCCCCTCCGTGGGTAGGGGTCGGTGGTCCCGGGGCCCGGTGATGTTGTGACGGGGAGGCAGGGCTGGCGAGGTGCAGGGTTGCTGGGACAGCGCGGCGCGGTGCCGGATGGCACGGGTGTACTCACTCAGCAAGAAAGGTACAAAGTCCTCGGTAAACCAAACGGCTGGATGGACAGGTCCCGCAGCTCTCCCCGGACAGGTGATGGTGGCTGTCTTTCCCTGCACCTTGATGTTCTCCTTCTGACTACTATGGATTCCCAACGGTAGTCCGCTCCTCGGTGTATGGGTACCGGAGGAGCCTGTTTACCCGCAGGCGCTGGCCCTTGGGTCTCTAGCCTTAGGCGGTAGCTGTATACCCTCACGGTGTGGGCAGTTGCCTTCAATCGGGACTTTTGCTGTTGTGAAACCCCTGGGGTTCCAGTCACATTCGGATCTGACTATTGACGGCGGCTCCAAGCCTGGTCGGGGTCCGATGGCCCTGCCTGTGTGTGCTGGCTTCACTTCGCTCCCCGGTCGGTACCGGCAGGCCGTCGCCCGACCCCGGTCCTACGGTTCCGCGTTGCTCCACCACTCCTGCAGACGGCCACCACCGTCTGCCAACCTTGCTGTCAGTGCCTGGGCCACAAACCCAGACACCCAAGTGCTCACTCCTCTCTCTTCAAACTTCAAACTCTCACTGTCACTTTTCCCGCCTCCAGGCCTGTGAACTCCTCGGTGGGTGGGGCCAACCGCTTGGCTCCATCCCACCTGGTGTGGACATCAGACACTGGAGGGAGGCAACAAGGGTTTTTGTTTGGCTGGTGTCCCTGTCTAATGGGGGTGGGGGGTGTTTGTATGTTATCTGTGACGACCTGGTTAGGCCAGGGCGCCACAATAGACTGCTGGGTAGTCAGTTTGATCTAATAGTAGGGTCTTCAGTAATAGGCTGTAAGCCAGGCGCACTGTGCACTATATTACCTGACCCGTATACAATTATAATGCCTGTGCAATTTTAATACTGAGCAATCACCCCCTCCATGAATTGGTAGGTTGAGAGTGGTTTTCTCATCAGTATTTTGCCCCTGTGCTGCCTTCATCTTTATCAAGGAGGGCTGCTGTATCCTGTTAGTGCATCAGTTTCTGTGACCTGGGCAGATACATACTGTTGCCTTTTTTTTGCTATGTTTAACTTTATTGTTGAATCAATCACTAGCCTCAAGCTCGCTCCTCCGGCCAGCAGCTACTCTGTAGATGCAACCGATTGCCTGTGGTAAGTCTCTATCTCTGTACAGGGGTGTAAAAGTGAAGGCCAGGGTTCCTTTGGCACCTGTAGGATAGAGTAACTAGTGTCAAGTCTGTCTTAGGAAGCCTTTTTGAGCCGACGGCCTCAGACAGGTCTTAAACAAGAGTCGCAGTAATTTTTTTTCATTTAGGGTTGACTCACCCTCTCTAGCCTCAAGCTCGCTCCTCCACCCAGCAGCTACTCTGTAAATGCAGCCCTGGACCTATGGTACGTCGAAGTAGCAGAGGTCTGTGGGCTGCACTGCCAAGCTCAAGCAGCAGAGGGAAAGGAGACCATTGCCAGGGGCAAGTAGCAGAAAGGGTTCGAGAAGCACCATAGCAGAGGGGCACACTGACAGTCACTACAAGAGAGAGGCATGCTGCCTGGTGCAGTAGGAGAGGGGTAAGGGGCATGCTACCTGGTGCACGTAGCAAAGGGGCGGTTGGGGCGCTGTCAGGCACTGCAGCAGAGTGGCATATTGGCAGATGCGACAGCAGAGAGACTCACTACCAGGCACTATAGCAGAGGGGTATGTTGCCAGGTTCAGCAGCCAGGTGCAATAGCAAAGAGGTGAGGGGCATGCTGCCAGGCACTGCAGCAGAGTGGTGTGCTGCTAGGTGCCACAGCAGAGAGGCACGCTGCCTGGTGCAGTAGCAGAGGGCCACGTTGTCAGGTGCCAGCACAGAGAGGCAAGGGGCACGTCGCCCAGTGCAGTAGCAGAGAGATATCCTACCAGTTGCCACACCAGAGCAAAGGGGAGAGGGGAATGCTGCCTGGCGCATATAGCGCAGGGGCGAGGGACGCCCTACCATACGCAAGTAGCAGAGGGGCCCCCTGCCAGGTGCAAGTAGTGAAAGACCAGCATATTGTCATGTGCTGTAGCAGAGGAGCAAGGGACGCAATGCAATGTGTGACGCCCTGGGCAAGCCAGGGGTCACAGGTCATAACACCACCACACCCTACACCCCAGTTAGGAACACCAAGCTAACCCAAAATCCTTGTTGCCTTCCTCCAGGAGCTGGTGTCCACACCAGGGGGTGGGCCAGGCGGTTGGCTCCGCCCACCGAAGAGTTCACAGCTCTGGAGGCGGGAAAAACCAGGCAGTTAAGCTAGGGAAGTGAAGGAGTAAACAAGCAGATGAGTTTAGGAAGTGAAAGTAGAAGGAAGTGAAGTAGTAGTGGAGCTTAGGAGAAAGCTGAAGTAAAGTAAAAAGTGACAGTTTGTAAAGCCTGAAGTTGGTCCGGGTGTGTGCCCCGGGCTGAGAGACAGCAAGGTCAGCAGACGGCGGTGATTGTCCGCAGGGGTGACTGCTCGGAGGTCCGCGGACGGGTGGTGACCCGGCGGTCTGGAGCAGTGTACAAGGAACAGTCAGCACCAGGGCAGGGGCCTCTCGGATCCCGGCAAGGCTAGGAGTCGCCATAATTTGCCAAATCCGTCAGTGTCTCAGTGTCTCAGACGACTGTCTCCCAACAACCAAGTCCCGATTGAAGGCAACAGTCCAACCGTAACAGAGAGACACCGCCACCGCCAGGGCACCAGTTTCTCAGGGCCAGCGCCTGCGGGCAAAGTAGGGCTCCTCCGGCCCATATCCAAGCCGGGGAGCGGGTTACCGGTGGGAACCCATCGCAACCATCATCAACTTAGGTGCAGGAAAAGGGACCGTCACCGTCAACTACTGGGGAAAAGCAAGTGCAGCCGTCCGTGGGAACCGTCTTTCCAGCCGTGTGTTTTACCGAGAACTGTGTCATCGTCTCAGGCTGAGTGAGTACCACAGTGCCGCAAGGCACAGCGCTGCCCCCGCGTCCCTGCGCCCACCAAGCTCTGCATCTCCCACCTCATCACTGGGCCTCGGGATCACCAACCCCTACCCACGGAGGGGCAACACAACAACTTGCTGCTCCATACCATCATTCCCGGGATCCCCATACAGAGCAGCGGTGGTGTCAACAAATCACCACAACCGTGGGTCGCGTCACGGACAATAAACAATCCCCACACCCAAACACCCCTTTCACTCACGGGCGAGGAGCGCCGCTCGAGACCCCCGGGATCCGGCCCACCGCTCGTGCCACCACTGAGCAGCAGCAGCCGGACCCGAGCAGAGGGGTGAGCGCAGTGCTGACACCCTCCTCCCCGCCCGCGACACAATGCGTAGTAGCAAAGGGGTACAATGCCAGGCACAGTAGCAGAGGGGCAAGGAGCACAATGCCAGGGACAGTATCAGAGGAGCAAGGGGCACAATGTCAGGCGCAGTAGCAAAGGGGTGATAATGACAGGAGCTGTAATCAGGGCCGGACTGGCCATCTAGCAACTCTGGCAAATGCCAGATGCAGTGCCTGCTCCAGGTTTTTGTGGGCCCTGGGGGAAAGATGCCCAGTGTGCCCCTTTAACAGATACCACAATTCATGATTACAATATAGAGGTAGCTAGGGGTTCAGATCAGGGAGGGGTGAAACATCAGAGTGGGCCCCTAACCATGTAACCATGATTACTACAGTAGCGCAGCCTAATCGTGGGTATAGTGGAACCTCAGCAGATCACACTGATATCACCACTGTATGGTGACTATATAGTGGTAGATATCGGTGCTGCAGCACATACAAGAGATCACAGTGCAGTTATAGATGGTGACTTACAGCTGATGTTCTTTCGGATCGAATTGTTCACTTTTCCCATCTTTTCCTTCTGGTCCAGACCGACATAACGTCTTCCAGGAACAAGTCATCTGCAGAGATTACTAAAAAGACACAGCTGAACTTACATTTCCGACCCCGTCCCATCTGTTCCCAACCTGCACAAACCCCTCATCCTCCTGATACCCCAATACTGAGCCGCTGCTGCCTTATGTGCCCGTATTACTGCACCAGCTGTGTGGCACAAAAACCGTGCTCCTCTTATTGCCCCACATACCGTCTTTCCCCGAAAATAAGACGCTGTCTTATATTGTTTTTGCTTCGAAAAAAGCACTAGGTCTTATTTTCAGGGGAGAACTTATTTTCGGGGAGACATGGTTTGGGGTAAGTTTACACCACAGGAACTGCAGACCCCCCTCCTTCCTAGTTATACAGTGTAATGGGCACTTTTACAGTGTAATGGGCACTTATACAGTGTAGGGGGCACTTACTGTATACAGGATGGGAGCTAATGTAGGGAGCTGTCATTCTGGGGACTACTATGGGGGTTCTCTTACAGTGTGGAACTACTATAGAAGCCATTATATAATGTGGAGACTAGTATTGGGACAATCTGTGTGTTGGCTACTGGGGTGGCCATTATACAGTGTGTGGACTATTGTTTTTGGGATACATATAGGTCTAGTTGAGCTGTGATAACATATACTTTTATAGGGCACTTGCTCAGGGCATTCATATTTTCTACCATTAATATTTTTTACTATCTAGAGGGCACAAAGGAGGCATTTCACCATGTAAGGGGCACAGTGGTGGTATTACCGTGTTTCCCTGAAAATCAGAATTCCCCCGAAAATAAGACCTAGCAGGAGTTTTCAGCAAGGCCTAAATATAAGACATCCCCCGAAAATAACACCTAGATGTTGTTCAATAATGAAGTGTCCATGCAGCTAAAAAAGTTAAAGATACTGCAGGACACTTCATTATAGAAAGAAGACACCCCCAAAAGAGAGAAGAAAGAAGAGAGAAGACCCAGCAATCATACTCACCAGACGCCAACCGAGAGCAGTGGAACGCAGCTAGGACCTGCGACGAAACACACACATCAGATCACACACACACTCACCACATCCAGCGATATTGATTGCTTCTAGGCGGCTTAAGGACCTGTGACGCTGTACAATGTACAGTGGAGCTTCCAGGACCTGCGGGTGGAATGCATCATGTGACCCTTTGCACTTTGCAGTGGAGCTTCTAGGACCTGCTGGCCGGAAGCAAGTGGTATCACTGGATGTGGTGAGTGTGTGCTGGCGCAACTGTATGAGCGATATGTGGTGTGTGTGATCTGATGTGTGAGTGTATGCAATCTGATGTGAGTGTGATCTGATGTGTGAGTGTATGCAATTTGATGTGTGACTAGCCCACTTATCCTGGTATATAGGCCCCCACCGCACCGCCAACAGTAAAAAAAAAAAAAATCATTGTGCTATGTGTTCACTTTCATAATGAGGCATATAAAATTTTGTATAGATGGATGGATGGATGGATGGATGGATAGATAGATAGATATACAGACAGTCAGATAGGATGGATAGATAGGATAGACTGACAGGATGGATGTACAGACAGACAGATAGCTAGGATGGACAGACAGTATACACAGATAGCATACACAGACAAATAGTATACACAGACAGATAGTGTACACAGACAGATAGTATACACAGACAGACAGACAGTATACAAAGACAGACAGTATACACAGACAGACAGCTACATATTGCACACTATACAGGACACACATATCTTATACATAACACATACAGACAGCCCATAACACAATTCACATTATACTCACCTCCTTCTTGGCCTCCTGGAGTTCAGAGGTTCTTTACAAGCAGCTTCTCCGGCCACAGCAGCGCAGGTGCCTCTCACCCCTCTCTGTGTGGTGAAGACAGGAGCAGACTGGACACAGAGGAGGGGAGGACGACCTGTGCTGGAACCTGTGTACCGCAGGAGCAGCAAATGACAGTGAACTGCTGCTCCCTGCGGTGCCCCATCTGCTGTCTGCTGGAAGGGGCCCTGTGCGACTGGCGGCCATGGTACTCACCTGCCCTGCGCTCCCCCGGCGTCTTCCTGCGACGCTGGCATGCCAGCACTGACCAGTGTGTGTCAGTGTCTCACGCAGCCTCCGACACACATCTATCTGGATCAGGGGCTGGGGCCAGCGGGCCCCCTGCACCCCGGGCCCGATCACAGTGTCGACCTCTGTGACCGCGGCCATTACGCCCCTGAGTGTCAGTCTTTCAATTATAGTTCTTTTCTGTACAGTCCACTCCTGGTTTTGGCAAAAATACTGATGAAACACTAATGCAAAATAATGACAAGTTAAAGTGAACCAACCAGCAGGATTTTCATATATAAAGTAAAGCCAGTGCTAAACCTGCACTAGGATGCTGAATGTAAGCATAGCTTGTGTTCAGAGATTGGAGGTTTTATTTCAGAAATATGTACAAGTAATGATCCAGCAATGCACTGCTATTTTATTTACAGGTACAACAGGGGCGGGAATATGTGGGTCAGGTCATTAATGTCTATGGCGGCAACACGGGGAGGAAGGCCAAGCAGGCAGACAGGGGCAGGAATAGATAGCAAGAACCAACCCACATACTCCCTTCCTGTTGCACCTGTCAATCAAATAGCAGTGCATTGCTGGAACTTTACTTGCACATATTTCTGAAATAAAACATCCAATCTCTGAACAAAAGGTATGTGTGGCAAATAGGAATTGCACAGTTGATCTAAAATCATCCAGCAACTGGGGAGTTAAGACCATCTGGAGACAGGAGGTATCTAGGAGTGACCCAGGTGATGCTGGGAAGCATTGTGTGTGTTTTTGCTTTTACAAAAGGAAAGAAGTGTCTATCTGCAAAGAAGAAAGAGCAGTGCTCAGAAAAGTGTAGTGTATATATCCTGAGAAAAGTGAAGCTACAGAGATCTGCCAGTTCAGGACAGAAACTGCCAGGAGTGGAGAATAGCTCAGGATAATTCAAAAGCAAATTATGTGCAGCAGAAGTATAGTGTAGAGAAGTGACCAGCACAGGATTAACCCTTCCCCCTCACCTCACTGCAATTACAGTGTTTAGCTCTGTGTACATACACTATGTAAGGAGAAAGACTCTAAGGAGACAAAACATTCTGTGAACAGACTGTCATGTATGTTATTCTGGAAACCCTGTTTGAAGATTATTAAAGCCTTCTATCTACTGGGAAATTGTTATATAGCTGTGTGCTTGCTGTAAACTGTTACATCACCTCATGTATGGAAGATGCTGGTTAAGTGTGCCCTGATTTAGTCCTCCAAATTTCCAAAGAACTCATGTTTACTTTGCCCAGCCTCCCTATAAAGAGTGGCGGACATACAACATATGCTTTCATTCAGCATTCTAGCACCAGTATAGCACTCACTTTACTTTATATATGAAAATACTGCTGGTTGGTTGCCTTCAAAGAGGCCTTACCAAGTGTAATCCATCTTTAGCAACAAAGATGGTGAGATAGAATACTGGAAATGGGAATAGATATTTGTACCTCCACTCCTGTTCTCCTGTTCATTATCCGTATACAGGCATATAGAGAATTGGGGTTTCAGTTCAAGGTAGGCATGGAATTGGAAGTTGCATGCATGGAAGTGAGGGCAAGGAATTTCTAGAACCTATAGTGCTGGCAAAATGCTGATAAAAGGAGCCACCCATTGAAAAATAGTCAATGCAATATTATAAAGCATGAATATCGGACAGTTCGGGGTACTTTGCACACTGCGACATCGCAAGCCGATACTGCGATGTCGAGCACGATAGTCCCCGCCCCCGTCGCAGCAGCGATATCTTGTGATTTCTGCCGTAGTGAACATTATCGCTACGGAAGCTTCACATGCACTCACCTGCCCTGCGACGTCGCTCTGGCCGGCGACCCGCCTCCTTCCTAAGGGGGCGGGTCGTGCCGCGTCACAGCGACGTCACATGGCAGCCGTCCAATAGCAGCGGAGGGATGGAGATGAGCAGGATGTTAACATCCTGCCCACCTGCTTCCTTCCTTATTGCAGCCGGGACGCAGGTAGGAGCTGTTCCTCGCTCCTGCGGCTTCATACACAGCGATGTGTGCTGCCGCAGGAACGAGAAACAACATCGGACCTGCCGCTGCACCAGTATTATGGAAATGTCGGACCCTACACCGATGATACGATAACGACGCTTTTGCGCTCGTTAATCGTATCAAAAAGAATTTGCAGACTACGATATCGACTGCGACGCTGGATGTGTGTCACTTTCGATTTGACCCCACCGACATTGCACCTGCGATATTGTAGTGTGCAAAGCCCGCCTTCCTGTACATAGCATATAGGTATGAGCACCAAAACGTTTTATAATTTGTTACCGGGATGAGGGCAGCAAGACCATAATTTTCTACATGTTTAATGTTTAAGGCCAAGTAGTTCAAGTCAGTTCAGGTTATATCTCTGAGCCCATTAACATTGGGTACATCAATGTATGGTATATAAAATGAAAATGTTGCTCGATAGGGATAATACAGCACTAGATCTAAGTTCTTGCAATGCTTTTACATCAAAGGTCCCACTTAGGTATGAGGATGTGAGTCATGTTTCCATTGTACACTTTAAGGTATAGGGATTGCATCTTATAATAGGTTTTCTGCTTTTTTCCTTTCATCCCTGTATACATTTACTGTGCTGTGTATATTAAAAAAAACACCCCAGAAACCCACAACCCATAGCACCTCCGCTATATTTTAGCATTCATTTAAATTATGAATCTATCCCACAGAGACAGCTCCCAAAAGAATGAGGCAGAACGTCAAAATTATTTCTAAGCACTCAGACACCATGGAGAGAGTGAAGCAATAATAGGCAAAACACTTAGCAACAAATATAAAGCCGAGCCTCCGCGAGAAATCACAAGGATCTCCGAGGAGTCATAAATAACAGAAAGACTGTACAAAGTATGACAGTGAGAAGAAAGGGAACGACATCAGCGAAATGGAGAGGAGCTCTTTATTTTATCCCGCGACAAGGACAACGCATTCTCAGACAAACATGTTTTTACCTTACAACGATCTAAGACGTATCAATCTCTCCGATGACAAATTATCAGCAAGCTCAAAGGGGTTATAACCTAAAAGGAAAGTACAAAGGAGCCACAGGAGCATAAAACTTTAAAAAGGCACATAATACATTCACTGATACAATATTGGGATGTGGAATACAAATTTTGCGCTTTGAGATAGATGGTGTTTAAAGTTCTAATAATAAAGATAGATGGATGAAGATTGGTGGAGACTTTATGGCAAAAATTTGGAAGGTTCGTGTTCCACGTCTGGTACTCAAACTCTACCAGTCTGAAACTGGAGTGATATGTAAGTGAGGTTACTACAAATCCCTCCATACAGGAGTCGATGATAGTTGAGATAATAGTTGATCTCATATAGGTCTTAGCAGTAGCTCGTCTTTTCAGCCATTATATTGTTCATTATTGTCACGGGTTTTTCATGGGTGACAGTCATGTGGTTTCTGGCAATAGAAGGTCACAGCATTTGGCTGCTGAAAATGTTCCCTGACTTTCCATTGTACCTGCCGTCATTATTCATTCTACTAGGTAGCTTTCCTGCTGAGTTTTCATCTTTCCTTTTAGGACCCAGCGGAGCTCGCCTTCCATCCAGCTGATAATTATCAGTATTCCCTTTGTCCTTAAATACTCCCATTTTCCCTGGACTGGTGTGGTGATATTATTCAGTTCTTTCAAGCTCTGGATGTATGCAAGTGGCTTGTACTCATCTGTGGTATTGTTGCTGAAACTTTGCTGAACTTCTACCTTTATAATCTGTGGATCAGCAGTTCATGCATTTTCCCCTGTGTGTCCTCCTTGTGTCTTCTCTAGTGTTTAGTGAGGTTGACGAAGAGCTCATCCCATCCATTCCCTAATTAGGGTCCAGCACTAGGGATACCTAGGGTCAGGTATCCGGCTCAGCACTTAGGTGATGAAACTATCTAGGGTGGTGAGGGACCCAGGGACCAGAAGGAGGTTTGGTCAGGGGTCACTATGTGACGCCATGGCAAAACCAGGTAATCACACAGTACAGGCCCCCGCACAACACCTTCCCACACAGGGTTACATACAACCGACCTGAAACCCTAGCCACCGCCCCTTAGGGTAGGACAAACACACCAGTGGGCCGGAAGAGGCGGATGAGAAACGCTCACCTAGGGGTCTGGAGAACCCGGGGCGGGAAAAGAGTCAGTTAAGAGTTGAGTTGAGTGGAGTTAAGAGTTGAGAGTCTGAGGTTGTAGTTCAAGTGAAGTGGAGCGGAGTAGTTGAGAGTAGTGGAAGTTCAAGTGCAAGCCAGAGTGGAAAGTCGTCGGAGTTGGAGTCCCGGCATACTGGCTAGGTGGCAGATGGTGGTCCGTATCTAACAGGAGACGGGAAGACGGCTGCCGGAGATCCGAGGTGGACCGGGACAGGGTTGGAGCCCGCCAGTACCGACAGCGGAGAACCGACCCGGAATCCGTGCACAGAGGGGGTACTTGGACCCTGAAGCCAGGACCGTAAACAACGGCCTAGCTAATTAACCAATTGAGGGCAAGATTATAGGTCCTGTCCCAACCAAAGTCCCAAAAGCAGACAACCACCCACCGAGAGGGATCGGGCAACCGCAGTGCCCGGTAGATCCAAAGGGTCAGCGACAGTGGGCAAGGCTCCCAACAAAAAGGACCAGGAGTGGACTCCCGTGTTTCACACCGGGAAGTCCAGCACACCACACACTGAGTGCAGAGGAAAGTGATACGGATCATCAGCCCGAGTGTGGGACCAGATACACCCGACCGCGGCGGCCGGCCACCAGCACCTTGGATTACCACTTGATTTTATGTGATTTATTCAGCCGTGAGTAACCTAACATCCCCCAGTCCAACCGGGCGCGCCGGACCCTGCAATCACCATCCCTGGCATAGAGACACTGGGCTCCGGGGCCTCCATCCCTACCCACGGAGGGGTTAACATCCAGCTGCCATCCCATCGCCCCCGGGAGCCCGACAACAACAGCGGTGGTGCCATACTTCCCCACACACCGTGGGTGGCAGCACAAACAGTTTACGGCACATCCCGTACAAATACGTTGCCTTTTATTTGAATTGTCCGCGCGACCCCCGGGTCCGGTAGAATCCCTCAAGCCACACTGTGGATCCGGATCCGAGCAGCTCGGCTGCTGGCACGGGGGTGGCACAACTATCTCCCCCTTCCCTAGATACAGAGTTTCCCTTCCCTTTTGCCATTTGCCTGGTACTCCCCCGTACCTAGCCTCAGAATTATGTACTTTAAGAGAAATTGTGTCACCCAGGTAAGGGGGTACTCGGTCCTGGGCGGTTACAAATGGGAATGTCACTCTGGTGGCCATTGCCCGGTCCCGTGCCCTGGGGCATCTCTTGTAAAAAGGGAAATTATTTAAAGTAGGGATGAAAGTTAGTGTATGTGACGCCACCTGCGCGTTGCGGTTAAGGGGGTAGAACCGCCGCTGCTGAATTTGGGTACTTCCAGGGCTGGTGGTGGTTGCAACAATGATGTTGGGCCCTCCGCAGGTAGAGCCATGCCTGGGAGCTGTGAAGGGCAATAACAGTGACCACACCAGGTTGTAATGAACAGTCTCTACTTACTCCGACCCGTGGATGACTGGTTCAAGTCCCATGTAGTATTAGTGCCAATGTAGTGACCCAGGTTACTTTGTCTCCGGCACTCTCTGTTGGTTGGGTCCCCGAAGCATAGAGCGTTTGGGGCCTGACTGTCCCTTTTGGGGTATCAGTCTCCTTCTCCATACGGTGGGCAGTGCGGACCCTGTGGGGAGGTAAGTGTCCGAACCCCGATCCTAGTTTACTGCTGATGCCCCCGGATTATTTGGTTCGATGAAGTCCATGAAGGTGTCCTCACCGTGCAGGTGATTATCAAGCCATGTAGAACTAGTGCCTGATCTAAGGCCCTGTGCCCCGTGCGTGCTCCGGTCCCAGTGCTACTTGTCTGTACCCACCCTGGCGACCTCTCTCCTGTGCCCCCGGGTCACCATTGCACAGACCAAGCTCGAGCACATCCGCACTCCTCTCTGTGTGCCACTGTTCTCTCTGTCCAATCCCACCAGGCTGGCTAATCCCTGGACTCGTTCCTACCTCCAGGCGACCATCCCCTTACTTGATTAACCCTTTAGTCCCGATGTGAAGTGGAGAACAAGGATTTTGGTTGTGCTCTGTTGGTATCGGCACTGGTACTCCAGTTCCCAGGGGGTAGGTCCTGCATTCCCAAGGGGATGCAATTCCTTGTAGTGCCCTGAGTGACTCAGGGGAGCTACAAAATGTGTGACTGACAAGTCCAGGGCTTCACAGTGACATTTGTATCATTACTGAAACTTGTACATGTACTTTATATCCCAATAAAGAAAAAAGATTCAGTTGACTCTGTTCATGACTGTATTCCTCTTATAGCCCCATTTGTTTTTCCTCACAGCCCCTCTCACTATTTTACCTGGAAACAAGAAGTCTCAAAAATACACAGCCAAATTTGGGACTACAGAAACTTTGTTTTGTCACCTGGTCACACAAACTGTAAAAAAACTCTCCTCTACTCATTCTTTTCTCCCTCCATTTTCTGGATGTTATCCCTTTTGTTACATCCCAAGACCTTTGTGACTTCTCAGCTTAGTGATCAATGTAAAGTCCTAAGGCCCCCTGCTGTCGGTGAATGATTTGACTAGTACCTAGCTGCCTGACTCTCCCATACAGAGGTGCTTGTGTTCTGCCGAAGTCCCTGTGTTCTCTATGACAGAATCATTGTCAGACATCTCTGGTGGCGTCTTATCGCTCAGAGAACAATAGAATCACCATTCTAAAGTCAGATATGTCCGACTCTTATTTCATCAGACATTAATTGTCAGGGAAAAGTCAGAGGCCCCCATACATGTTGGACAGTCGGCCAAACCTGTTGATATTGGTAGGTTCGACCAGCATTGCTCTAATGTGTATGGGGACCTTTAGATTAGGAGAATCAAAACAGAAGTCAACGCATAGTAGTGTGAAGGTCAAGAGGCATCTACATTTCTATCAATTTGTATATACCTTGAGCTAACAAATACTAATGTTTCCTCCACTAATATTTGGGATCCAGTCTTAAGGGGGCTTTACACGAGACGACGGATCGTGCGATGCATCGTCGAGGTCACGGTTTTCGTGACGCACATCCGGCATCATACACGTTGTCGTCTCGTGTGAAACCTCTGAGCGACACAGTATCGCTCACAAATCGTGAGTCGTGTACTCGTCGCTCAGTTTCATAATATCGTTTATTTTTACTTGTGCCGGTTGTTCATCATTCCCGTGGCAGCACACGTCGCTCCGTGTGACACCACGGGAGCAATGAACTCTGCTTACATGTGTCCCACGGCTCCGGCCGGCTATGCGGAAGGAAGGAGGTGGGCGGGATGTTTACATCCCGCTCATCTCCGCCCCTTCGCTTCTATTGGCCGGCAGCTGTGTGACGTCGCTGTGACGCCGAACGTCCCTCCCCATTCAGGAAGTGGACGTTCGCCGCCCACAGCGAGGTCGCTCAGCAGGTAAGTACATGTGATGGGGGTTTCACGACTTTGTGCGACACGGGCAGCGATTTGCCCGTGACGCACAAACAACGGGGGCGGGTACGATCGCTCGTGCTATCGCACAACGGTCGTCCCGTGTAAAGCAGGCTTTAAAAAGCACATAAGGAACAACTTTACAAGGTTTATACAACATATACAGCTGGTGAAATAAATATTGAACATGTCACCAATTTTTTAAGTAAATATATTTCTAAAGGTGCTATTGGCATGAATTCCTCACCATGTCATTAACAAGCAATCCAATCCACACAGGCAAATAAATCAAACCATAAATGTCATAAATGCAGTGATTTGTAATAATGAGAAATAACACATGGAAAAAGTTTTGAACACATGAAGAAAGCTAGGTGAAAAAAACACTGGAAAGTCATGATACCACCTGAAATCTATCAGTAATTAAAAAACCATCCTACCACTTAGTGAAAAATATTATCATTTGGTTCAACTGATGGCCTATAAAATGGGTCTCATTACCAAGGTGCTACACAAGAAACATCTCATGATGGATAAAACCAGTGAGCTGTCTCAAGACTTTCGCAACCTTAATGTTGCAAACCATACTAATGTCATTGGTTAAAGAAGAATTTCCAAACTAATGAAGGTTAAAGTGAGCACTGTTGGGGCCATAATCTGGAAGTGGAAAGAACATAATTTCACTATAAAACGGCCATGACTAGATGTGCCCCACAAGATTTCAGACAGAAGAGTGAAAATAATTATCAGAAAAGTTGTCCAAGAGTCAAGAAGCCCCTGTAGAAAGCTACAGAGAGACCAAGAATTAGCAGGTACAATTGTTTCAAAGAAAACAATTAACAATGCACTCAACCTTCATGACGTGTATGTACACACACCACGCAAGACTCCATTGTTGAAAAAAAAGCATGTTCAAGCTCATTTAAATCTTGCGTAACAACATTTAGACAACTAATATGTGAAATACTGGGAGAATATAGTCTGGTCAGAGGAGACCAAAACTGAACTCTTGGATACCATAATACACAACATGTTTGAAGGCCAAAATACATTGCATATCACTAGGGATGAGTGGACCCATGGAACTTCGAATTCACCAGCTTTGGCCAGACTTTTGTGAAAAGTTTGGTTCATGGCCCAAACTTGACCTTAACTTGATTCTGGACCCTGAACTCCATGTAACTTAATGGAGACCCAAGCTTCTGTGCTGTAAAATCTTTGTAAAATGGACGTAGTAAGGGCTAGAGGGCTTCAAAAGGAAGCAACATGGGAGCAGCTACCCTGCAAACAAATGTGGATAGGCAATAAAAAAAAAAAATACGTGGGCTCCATCCCATTTTTGATAACAAGCGCAGGTAAAGCAGACAACTGCAGGCTGCAACCTTCAGTTTTCTGCTTTACCTTGGCTGGTTATCAAAAATAAATGGGATCTAAAGGCGTTTTGTTTATTATTTAAATAAATGATTAAAGGAAAATGCCATGGGCTCCGCTTTATTTTTGATAACCAGCCAAAGTAAAGCAGACAGCTGGGGGCTGGTATTATCAGACTGGAAGGTCCCATGGTTATTTGTCCCCTCCCAGCTTAAAAATTGCAGCCCACAGCCACCCCAGAAGTAGTGCATCTATGAGATGCACCAATTCTGGTGCTTTGCCCAACTCTTCCCGATTGGCCTGGTGCAGTGGCAATCAGGTAATACTTGAGATTATAATTGACAGCTGGCATCAAGCCCAGGGGTTAGTAATGGATAGACATCTATCAGACATCCAATTTACTAACCTAGTAAGTATAGAGTTAAAAAAAACACACACAATGGAAAAAAAATAGTTTATTTGAATAAACACTCCCCCACACTCCTTCGTTCACCAATTTATTGAAAAAAAAATTCTCACGTTTGCCGTTGTAATCCAATTTCTGAATAAAGACTCCCCCACACTCCCTCATTCACCAATTTGTTAATTAAAAACAAATCCTGGAAGTTCCGTGGTAATCTAATAGTGTAATGTCCCATGACGCTTATTGATTCCTATAGAACTTTGCTCTGAGAACATTCTCAGAATGAGGCTCCATAGGTCACTCCAGGTCCTGGGATGGCTCATAGAACCTTCATCATTTGAAGAGTGTTTGTGTGGAAGAATGGGCCAAAATCTCACCTGAGCAATGGATCCGACTAGTTAATCCAAACAGGAAGCATCTTGAGGCTGTCATTACCAACAAAGGCATTTGTATAATGCATTACATACATTTCAGTAATTGTGCTCAGTACTTTTTACCTGTGTCATTTCTCATTATTACACATAACTTAATATATTCCCATTTATGGCTTGGTTTCTTTGCCTGTGTCGATTGGATGGGTTGTTACTGATATCTGGTGAGAATCTGGTGTGAAATTCATGTCAATAGCACCTTTACAAATGTATTTATTTATTTAGAAAATTGGTGGTGTTTAATACTTATTTCCCCCACTGTAACCTTTAAAATAAAGCTTGTGGCATAGGACAATGTCAACAGATAGGCTCATGATCTTGTTGTAAAATGATGTAGCTCCACCACAATTTGACTAATTCCATCAATTTGATCACAGATTCCCAGGATTAGAGCTCATTTTGTAGCTTAACACAGAATTATAGTATCACATTACAAAAGTGTTTTATATATACATTTTTATATATACATTTCCATCATGTCATTACATGTACCGTAACTAGGACAGGAATCTTACCGTTGCCATAGAATTGAAAGAACATCTGGTAAGACATTTGCTGATATAAAATAATTTTAGTTTCTGGTAAATGAATATTTGTGCAGATGTACAAGATCTACTACAAACAAACCACCAACCTGGCAGGAAAACTGAAATGAATTGGTGGTGGGCATATAAAAAAAAAGCAGCTGCCGGTGGAATAGTTGGCACAGTCATCGCACTGGCATTAAGCTGATATCATGGACCTAGTTAGATCATCAGCATTGGTTCCTATAAAGAAGAAACCCAAACTTGTCCACATTTCCTCTGCCTTTTACCCCTATGAAGTAAAGTTCAAGGGAATAGTCTTGTATCTGTTGGAGAGGAAAATGGGGACAAGCAGGAGGAATTTTCTGATGGAACTTGGAAGGAAAAGGGGCTTCCACGTTGAAAATGAACTAAGGTAGGAATATAATATAGTGTTATAATCTAATTAAATTGTTTGGATAACAAGGAAATTTGGGTATAATGAGTGGGCCATGTACTGTATATTCATTTTTCGTTATCGATAAGTAAGTATTTTATACGTGTTTTTTTTGTGTTCTCCAGAAGGCAAAAGATGTCTGTAACATACACTATGCGGACAAAAGTATTGGGAGATCTGCAAATTACATTTGCAGCAACTACTATGTCATCTCAGTCTAAGGGGCACTTTGCACACTACGATATCGCAGGTGCGATGTCGGTGGGGTCATGTCGAAAGTGACGCACTTCCTGCGTCGCTCTTCACATCGTAGTGTGTAAATCCTAGATGATACAATTAATGAGCGCAAAAGCGTCATAATCGTATCATCGGTGTAGTGTCGGTGAATTCCATAATTACGCTGATGCGACGGTCCGATGTTGTTCTTCACTCCTGCGGCAGCACACATCGCTGTGTGTGAAGTCGCAGGAGCGAGGAACATCTCCTACCTGCGTCACCGCAGCTCACGCCAGCAATGCGGAAGGAAGGAGGTGGGCGGGATGTTTACGTCCCACTCATCTCCGCCCCTCCGCTTCTATTGGCTGCCTGCCGTGTGACGTCGCTATGACGCCGCACGGCCCGCCCCCTTAATAACGAGGCGGGTCGCCGGCCAGAGCGACGTCGGAGGGCAGGTGAGTGCATGTGAAGCTGGCGTAGCAATAATGTTCGCTACGCCAGCTATCACCATGATATCGCAGCTGCGACGGGGGCGGGGACTATCGCGCTCGGCATCGGAAGCATCGGCTTGCGATGTCGTAGTGTGCAAAGTGTCCCTTAGGCTATGTGCGCACTTTCCTTTTTCCACCTGCGTTTCAGCTGCTTTTGAAGTCCGTTTTGAACTGCAGCGTTTTCATGCCAAAAGGCATGCGTTTTGATTTTCCAGCAAAGACTATGGGAAAAGTGGATTTACTGTCTGCACTTTGCGTTTCCAAACGCAGCGTTTAATTTGCATAATTTTGGCCAAAAACTCTGCGTTCAAAGAAGCAGCATGTCAATTGTTTTTGCCATTTGGGCTGTGTTTTGGTAACTTTGAAGTCAATGAGAAGTTGTAAAAAGCAAGAAACATCAAAATTCCAGCGTTTTACCTGCTTTTTAGCTGCAGAAACAATGCGTTTTGGACCACATAAACGCATGCTTTTCTGACATCAAAATAATGGAATGATATGTCCCTTTTTAATATAATTCTTTTGCTATTTTAGCCATAAATAGTATAAATCCGCTATAATTATATGAAATAACTATTTTCATTATGATTTCAATAATTATATATGTGTTTCTTTTTTTCCCCTTTTTTTCATTGTTTTTGATTGTTTAAACTTTATTTAGCAGTGTCTTAATGTTCAAAACGCATCTGTCTAAACGCAATGGAAAAGCAGGTAAAAAGCGCTAAAAACGCGACTAAAACGCGGTAAAAACGCATGCATATTTACCGCGATTTAGTGGTCAAAAGTAACTTTGGCAAAAGCAATTTCTGCCAAAGGATGCGTTTAGAACTGCAACTAGGGCGACGCAAAGTGCGCACATAGCCTAAATCTATAGAAATTAATATAGAGTTTGTCCTCCCTTTGTAGCTATAAGAAGTTGCACTCTTTTGGGAAGGGTTTTTATAAGATTTTGGAGTAAGGTTGTGAAAATGTTGCCTGGTGTACAAGTTCATCACAAAGGGGTGGGAAGTGGATGAGGTCAGGGCACTGTGTGACCAGTCAAGTTCTTTCACACCAAGCTTACCCAATCATGTCTTTATGGACCATATTCTTGTACACTGGGGAACAGAAAAGAGTCTTCTCCAAACTGTTCCGTAACTTAGAAGCTATAATTGTCCAAAAAGTCTTCCTATACCGAAGTATTAAGATTTCCTTTCGGAGGAACTAGGGGACTGAGACCAATCCTTGAAAAACAAATTCATAGCACCTTTTCTCCTCACCTGTCCCGCTGGCTGCCGCTGATCAGCTGTCCCACTGATCTCTGCCCGGGGCCCTTGCTGATCTCTGCCCGGGGCCCTTGCTGATCTCTGCACGGGGCCCACGCTGATCTCTGCTCGTGGGAAGGGGGGCACTGATCTCTGCCTGGGGCCCGTGCTGATCTCTGCCCGGGGGAAGGGGGGGCGCTGATCTCTGCACGGGGCCCACTGATCTCTGCCTGGGGGGGGAGCGGGGCGCTGATCTCTGCCCGGGGGAAGGGGGAGCGCTGATTTCTGCATGGGGCCCATTGATCTCTGCCCAGGGGGTGGGGGGGCGGCGCTGATTTTTGCCCGGGGCCCGCTGATCTCTGCTGAAGGCGGGGGGGCGCTGATCTCTGCCCGTGGCCGCCCGCCGACCCCAGCCCCTGTCTTGCTTCAGCTAGATCAGGGGTGGGGAACCTCTGGCCTGTGGTCTCCTGGCCTCTCTGCTGTGAGCCTCCTGGCCTCTCTGCTGTGAGCCTCCTGGCCTCTCTGCTGTGAGCCTCCCTCTGCTGTGAGCCTCCTGCCTCTCTGTTGTGAGCCTCCTGGCCTCTCTGCTGTGAGCCTCCTGGCCTCTTTGCTGTGAGCCTCCCTCTGCTGTGAGCCTCCTGCCTCTCTGTTGTGAGCTTCCTGGCTTCTCTGCTGTGAGCCTGCTGGCCTCTCTGCTGTGAGCCTCCTGGCCTCTCTGCTTTGAGCCTCCCTCTGCTGTGAGCCTCCTGCCTCTCTGCTGTGAGCCTCCTGGCCTCTCTGCTGTGAGCCTCCTAGCCTCTCTGCTGTGAGCCTCCTGCCTCCCGCTGCTGTGTGCCACCCTCTCTCCAGTGCTGTCTGTGCTCCTTCAGTCCCATTCATGTCTCCAGGCCTGTTTGTACCCCTCTGGTGTTGTCCGTGCCACCGCCAGTACTGTCCAAGCTTCAGCCCCTCCTGTGATGTGTATATGCCCCCAGTCCCTCCTGTGATGTATATACAGTGCCTTGCGAAAGTATTTGGCCCCCTTGAATTTTTCAACCTTTTCCCACATTTCAGGCTTCAAACATAAAGATAAAAATGTTAATGTTCTGGTGAAGAATCAACAACAAGTGGGACACAATTGTGAAGGTGAACGAAATTTATTGCTTATTTTAATTTTTTGTAAAAAATAAATAACTGAAAATTGGGACGTGCAATATTATTCCTCCCCTTTACTTTCAGTGCAGCAAACTCACTCCGGAAGTTCATTGAGGATCTCTGAATGATCCAATGTTGTCCTAAATGACTGATGATGATAAATATAATCCACCTCTGTGTAGTCTAGTCTCCGTATAAATGCTCTGTGATAGTCTTAGTGTTCTGTATAAAGCGCAAATAGCATCATGAAGACCAAGGAACACAACAGACAGGTCCGTGATACTGTTGTGGAAAAGTTTAAAGCCGGATTTGGTTACAAAAAGATTTCCACAACTTTAAACATACCAAGAAGTACTGTGCAAGCGATAATATTGAAATGGAAGGAGTATCATACCACTGCAAATCTACCAAGACCCGGCCGTCCATCCATCCAAACTTTCATCTCAAACAAGGAGAAGACTGATCAGAGATGCAGCCAAGAGGCCCATGATCACTCTGGATGAACTGCAGACATCTACAGCTGAGGTGGGAGAGTCTGTCCATAGGACAACAATCAGTCGTACACTGCACAAATCTGGCCTTTATGTAAGAGTGGCAAGAAGAAAGCCATTTCTCAAAGATATCCATAAAAAGTGTTGTTTAAAAGTTTGCCACAAGCCACCTGGGAGAAAAACATGTGGAAGAGGGTGCTCTGGTCAGATGAAACTGTCGCGGGTGGCGGGGCGCTGCGCTCGCCAACGCTCGGGTCTGGCGCTGCTGCTGCTTGGTGGCTCGAGCGGTGGCCCGGATCCGGGGACTCGAGCGGCGCTCCTCTCCCGTGAGTGAAAAGGGGTGTTTGTTTTGGGAATTGAGTCCGTGACGCCACCCACGGGTTGTGGTGAAGATGGGCACCACTGCTGCTGGTGACGGGGATCCAGAGAGCGTTGGTAGGAAGCAGCTGGGATGTTGTTTACCCCCTCCGTGGGTAGGGGTTGGTGGTCCCGGGGCCCGGTGGTGTGACGGGGAGGCAGGGCTGGTGAGGTGCAGGGTTGCAGGGACAGCGTGGCGCAGTGCCGGATGGCACTGGTGTACTCACTCAGTAGCAAACAGGCAAAGTCTCCGGTAAACCAAACGGCTGGATGGACGGATCCCGCAGCTGGCTGCAGTGTCTCTCCTCGGACAGGTGATGGCGGCTGTCTTTCCCTGCACCTTTCTGTAACTTTTGACTATGATGGTTGCCCAATGGTAGTCCACTCCCCGGTGTATAGGTGCCGGAGGAGCTCGTTTTGCCCGCAGGCGCTGGCCCTTGGGTCTCTAGCTGTGGCGGTAGCTGTATACCCTCACAGTGCAGACAGTTGCTTTCTGACGGGACTTGGTTGTTAGGAAACTAATGGGGTTCCGGTCACTAACGGATTCGACCTTTGTCGGCAGCTCCAAGCCTGGTCGGGGTCCGCAGGTCCTGCCTGTGTGTGCTGGCTTCACTTTGCTCCCCGGTTCGGTACCGGGGGTCACCGCCCGACCCCGGTCCTACGGTTCCGCGACGATTCACCACTCCTGCAGACGGCCACCACCGTCTGCCAACCTTGCTGTCAGTGCCTGGGCCACACACCCAGACACTTGCAGTTCCTTCCACTTCACTCCTCTCCCTTTCACTTCCCTAACTGATCTCACTGCTTTTTCCCGCCTCCAGGCCTGTGAACTCCTCGATGGGCGGGGCCAACTGCCTGGCTCCGCCCCACCTGGTGTGGACATCAGACCCTGGAGGGAGGCAACAAGGGTTTGTGTGTGACTAATGTTACTGTCTGGGGATGGGGGGTGTGTTGTGTCTCTTACCTGTGACGACCTGGCTAGTCCAGGGCGCCACAAAACCAAAATCGAACTATATGGGCACAATGCCAAACGATATGAAACAGCAACACAGCTCATCACCCTGAACACACCATCCACACTGTCAAACATAGTGGTGGCAGCATCATGGTTTGGGCCTGCTTTTCTTCAGCAGGGACAGGGAAGATGGTTAAAATTGATGGGAAGATGGATGGAGCCAAATACAGGACCATTATTGAAGAAAACCTGTTGGAGTCTGTAAAAGATCTGAGACTGGGACGGAGATTTGTCTTCCAACAAGACAATGATCCCAAACATAAAGCAAAATCTACAATGGAATGGTTCACAGATAAACGTAAACAGGCATTAGAATGGCCAAGTCAAAGTCCAGACCTGAATCCAATCGAGAATCTGTGGAAAGAGCTGAAAACTGCTGTTTACAAACGCTCTCCATCCAACCTCACTCAGCTCCAGCTATTTGCAAAGGAAGAATGGGCAAGTAAAAGACTATGTGAGCAAGGATGGTTGACCTTAGGAAGATCAACATCCACCACTGCGGAGACATCATCACGTGTTTCTCAACTCAACCATCCTTGCTCACATAGTCTTTTACTAGGCAATGCTCCCACTAGCCAGATTCCTACTCCACACTGATGAGGGGCAAATACCCCGAAACGGCTGTCTGTGGATGGATACCATGTTTGGCATAGGTGGTCTCCTTGACTGGAGACTGCTCTTCCCGTGGTTGTTCCTTCCCGGTGAAAGACCTGGCTAGTTTCCTGCCAGCGTTGAGACATGTGATGGTGTCTCCGCAGGCCTTCTTGCTTTGAATATTACCCAGGGGGCATTGCTCTAGAATCACTGCGTTGAGAAACACGTGATGGTGTCTCCGCAGTGGTGGATGTTGATCTCCCTAAGGTCAACCATCCTTGCTCACATAGTCTTTTACTACGCAATGCTCCCACTAGCCAGATTCCTACTCCACACTGATGAGGGGCAAATACCCCGAAACGGCTGTCTGTGGATGGATACCATGTTTGGCATAGGTGGTCTCCTTGACTGGAGACTGCTCTTCCCGTGGTTGTTCCTTCCCGGTGAAAGACCTGGCTAGTTTCCTGCCAGCATTGAGACATGTGATGGTGTCTCCGCAGGCCTTCTTGCTTTGAATATTACCCAGGGGGCATTGCTCTAGAATCACTGCGTTGAGAAACACGTGATGGTGTCTCCGCAGTGGTGGATGTTGATCTCCCTAAGGTCAACCATCCTTGCTCACATAGTCTTTTACTAGGCAATGCTCCCACTAGCCAGATTCCTACTCCACAATGATGAGGGGCAAATACCCCGAAACGGCTGTCTGTGGATGGATACCATGTTTGGCATAGGTGGTCTCCTTGACTGGAGACTGCTCTTCCTGTGGTTGTTCCTTCCCGGTGAAAGACCTGGCTAGTTTCCTGCCAGCGTTGAGACATGTGATGGCGTCTCCGCAGGCCTTCTTGCTTTGAGTATTACCCAGGGGGCATTGCTCTAGAATCACTGCGTTGAGAAACACGTGATGGTGTCTCCGCAGTGATGGATGTTGATCTCCCTAAGGTCAACCATCCTTGCTCACATAGTCTTTTACTAGGCAATGCTCCCACTAGCCAGATTCATACTCCACACTGATGAGGGGCAAATACCCCGAAACGGCTGTCTGTGGATGGATACCATGTTTGGCATAGGTGGTCTCCTTGACTGGAGACTGCTCTTCCCGTGGTTGTTCCTTCCCGGTGAAAGACCTGGCTAGTTTCCTGCCAGCGTTGAGACATGTGATGGTGTCTCCGCAGGCTTTCTTGCTCTGGTCTGATGAGACCAAGATCGAGATCTTTGGTGCCAACCACACACGTGACATTTGGAGACTGGATGGCACTGCATACGACCCCAAGAATACCATCCCTACAGTCAAGCATGGTGGTGGCAGCATCGTGCTGTGGGGCTGTTTCTCAGCCAAGGGGCCTGGCCATCTGGTCCGCATCCATGGGAAGATGGATAGCACAGCCTACCTGGAGATTTTGGCCAAGAACCTCCGCTCCTCCATCAAGGATCTTAAGATGGGTCGTCATTTCATCTTCCAACAAGACAACGACCCAAAGCACACAACCAAGAAAACCAAGGCCTGGTTCAAGAGGGAAAAACTCAAGGTGTTGCAGTGGCCTAGTCAGTCTCCTGACCTTAACCCAATTGAAAACTTGTAGAAGGAGCTCAAGATTAAAGTCCACATGAGACACCCAAAGAACCTAGATAACTTGGAGAAGATCTGCATGGAGGAGTGGGCCAAGATAACTCCAGAGACCTGTGCCGGCCTGATCAGGTCTTATAAAAGACGATTATTAGCTGTAATTGCAAACAAGGGTTATTCCACAAAATATTAATCCTAGGGGTTGAATAATAATTGACCCACACTTTTATGTTGAAAATGTATTAAAATTTAACTGAGCAACATAACTTGTTGGTTTGTAAGATTTATGCATCTGTTAATAAATCCTGCTCTTGTTTGAAGTTTGCAGGCTCTAACTTATTTGCATCTTATCAAACCTGCTAAATCTGCAGGGGGTTTAATACTACTTGTAGGCACTGTATATATATATATATATACGGTATATATATATATATATATATATATATATATATATATATATATATATATACATATATACAGTGCCTACAAGTAGTATTCAACCCCCTGCAGATTTAGCAAGTTTGATAAGATGCAAATAAGTTAGAGCCTGCAAACTTCAAACAAGAGCAGGATTTATTAACAGATGCATAAATCTTACAAACCAACAAGTTATGTTGCTCAGTTAAATTTTAATAAATTTTCAACATAAAAGTGTGGGTCAATTATTATTCAACCCCTAGGTTTAATATTTTGTGGAATAACCCTTGTTTGCAATTACAGCTAATAATCGTCTTTTATAAGACCTGATCAGGCCAGCACAGGTCTCTGGAGTTATCTTGGCCCACTCCTCCATGCAGATCTTCTCCAAGTTATCTAGGTTCTTTGGGTGTCTCATGTGGACTTTAATCTTGAGCTCCTTCTACAAGTTTCAATTGGGTTAAGGTCAGGAGACTGACTAGGCCACTGCAACACCTTGATTTTTTCCCTCTTGAACCAGGCCTTGGTTTTCTTGGCTGTGTGCTTTGGGTCGTTGTCTTGTTGGAAGATGAAATGACGACCCATCTTAAGATCCTTGATGGAGGAGCGGAGGTTCTTGGCCAAAATCTCTAGGTAGGCCGTGCTATCCATCTTCCCATGGATGCGGACCAGATGGCCATGCCCCTTGGCTGAGAAACAGCCCCACAGTATGATGCTGCCACCACCATGCTTGACTGTAGGGATGGTATTCTTGAGGTCGTATGCAGTGCCATCCAGTCTCCAAACGTCACGTGTGTGGTTGGCACCAAAGATCTCGATCTTGGTCTCATCAGACCAGAGAACCTTGAACCAGTCTGTCTCAGAGTCCTCCAAGTGATCATGAGCAAACTGTAGACAAGCCTTGACATGACGCTTTGAAAGTAAAGGTACCTTACGGGCTCGTCTGGAACAGAGACCATTGCGGTGGAGTACGTTACTTATGGTATTGAATGAAACCAATGTCCCCACTGCCATGAGATCTTCCCGGAGCTCCTTCCTTGTTGTCCTTGGGTTAGCCTTGACTCTTCGGACAAGACTGGCCTCGGCACGGGTGGAAACTTTCAAAGGCTGTCCAGGCCGTGGAAGGCTAACAGTAGTTCCATAAGCCTTCCACTTCCGGATGATGCTCCCAACAGTGGCGACAGGTAGGCCCAGCTCCTTGGAAAGGGTTTTGTACCCCTTGCCAGCCTTGTGACCCTCCACGATCTTGTCTCTGATGGCCTTGGAATGCTCCTTTGTCTTTCCCATGTTGACCAAGTATGAATGCTGTTCACAAGTTTGGGGAGGGTCTTAATTAGTCAGAAAAGGCTGGAAAAAGAGATAATTAATCCAAACATGTAAAGCTCATTGTTCTTTGTGCCTGAAATACTTCTTAATACTTTAGGGGAACCAAACAGAATTCTTGTGGTGTGAGGGGTTGAATAATAAATGACCCTCTGAATAAACTTTTCACAATTTAAAAAATAAATAAAAAAAGAAATAACATTCTTTTTTGCTGCAGTGCATTTCACACTTCCAGGCTGATCTACAGTCCAAATGTCCCAATGCCAAGTTAATTCCGAATGTGTAAACCTGCTAAATCTGCAGGGGGTTGAATACTACTTGTAGGCACTGTATATTACACATGTTTTTCCAAGAGGGGCAGTGAGACTGGAGGAGTTTGAGGGGTGGAGGCGGAGCTGGGTTGGAGCCTGGGCGGAGTCCCAAGGGGGCCCGAAAATGTTGCCAGTATGGGGTTCTGGAATTCCCAGTGGTGGCCCTGCCCACGGATACTGTAGCAGCTGTCTTTGCTTTCAAAGTAGTTGTGGCTTTCACAACTACCCCAGGTGAGCCTGTTTTGTCTCTCCACATTATCCAGTATCCTCAGATAAGACTCTATTCGCACTACTTTTTTCCATTTTTTTGGTTCCCAAACTCAGGAGGTTTGCAACTTTTTTTGCCCTGTCTCAGCACTTGGCAAACTAACTTTGTAGCTTTGGTTTGTCTGCCACTTCTTGACTGAGCTGTTTTGCTTCCTAAACTCGTCCACTTCACAATAATACCAATCACAGTTGATATTGGAAAATTTAGGGGGGAGGATATTTAATGAACTGGCTTGTTACAAAGTTGGTGTCTTGTTCGAGTACCATGCTCAAATTCAGTGCGCTCTTTAGAACTGACCAAATGATTGTAAGGGCAGACTGCATTGCGAGTGGCTGAATTTTGTGCACTTGTAACAATGGAACTGAATGAAAGACCTGAATTTAGTGATTATGACGTGTGCCCCAATAGTTTGTTTATACAGCGTATCTCCAAGTTAGGTCTGGTATGATAGGGAGCAGAAGCCAAGCTGACTGGAAGTTGTTGTGGTTTTGTGTAGTGGGCCTGGAAGAGGGGCCGGCTTGTAGAGCTTTTGTGGGCAATCACTGAAGGTTTATAGATAGGTGTATTTTGTCTGGAAAGAATATGTTTTGTGTGGTCTTATGGGATTGTGGAAAATATCAGCATCAATGAGCAACTCTACAGGATAAGCCAAGAGTTTATGCAACCTTCCTTAATGTTAAAAGTCCAACATCTGGCACCCCCCCCCCATATGAACCATAGCAACTATAAAACAAACACTATTCACTGGAGATAAACAAACCTGAACAGTAAAGTTCGGTGTTCATACAGAACACTGACTTTACTAAAAGTCGAATTTGGAGTTCGGGTGCTTTAAATATGCTAATCACTTGAGTGAGCATCGCTGTGCTTGGGTACACTCGGTGTTCAGCCCAGTGAGAGCCATTTGCAGTGTTTGATCGGCTCACACTGGGGCTAAAATCAGCGTTATCGGGGGTCGTGTTCACAAAAAAAAAATTGAAAAACCCTGCCCACCCTTCCTTGGAAGTCATCTGTTTATGGCTGGCTGCATGTGGCCGAAGAGCCAAATTGACAATCAGTGACTTCCATTAGGGTTCAGGTCAAGTCTGGGTTCCAAACTGAACTTCATCTAAAGTCCGGCTGAGCCCGCCGATCTCGATCTTCAACGGGTCCGCTCTAGAGAATAGCAGACCAGTGGAAATTCAATTCAGCAGAGCAAGCCAAACCTTAAATTAAGATCGGTTTGGGATCTGGACTTGACCGGAACCCCAATTGAAGTCACTAGTTGGGTATTTTGGGTCTCCACCCACATGCGGCCAGCCATAAATAGATCACTTCTGGGGAGGGTAAATTGGGTTTTTCCATATTTTTTTTTTGTGCACACTACACCCGATCATGCTGTTGTTACCCCCAGTGCGAGCCGTTCAAACACTGCAAGAGGCTCACACTAGGCTGAGCACTGAGTGTACCCAAGCAGAGCAATGCTCGCGAGAGTGGTGTTCATATGTAAAGCACTCGAAATCCGAATCTGAACTCTGTTTTTTTGTGTAAAGTCTGTGTTTGGTACAAACACCAAATCTCAGGTTCGCTCATCTCTAGACCTCTCATATTTACTGTTCGCCTTTTCAGGTCTAATGCAGATGCTTCTCTAGTCCCCTCGATCTTTGTCTACAAGTGGTCATAATTTGCCTGCTGCATCCAAACAAGGGTCAAGTGTCACTCCATTTGCCTCGTGGCTGTGCATTGAGCACTATACCAGTGAACACATCACATTTTTTTAGAAGTTGGAAAAACCTTTTAAGGGGGTAAAAGCTGAGTTGAGGCAATTAATCCCATAATAGAGGCTAACTTGGAACGTCAGTGGTTATAGTGGAGCCACCAGTGATCTACAGAAGTTGAGCAAGTCCTAAGTCCTATAGCTTTCATCTCTCAGGTCAATATACTAAAAAAAAGCAGGTCAAGTTGTAACTTGCTGTGTATGATTTTGAAGCATCTGTTATTTTGTACTTTTTATCTAGCGTTTTGTCTTTTTTGCTGTGCTTAGCTGAGGGAGTTTTATATATTTTGTTCTCTGTGCCAAATAGCAGACACAGCTGTACAGGTATCTGGGGAGCACTGCGATCAGCAACTCCTGCGCTTCTACTACCACAATGCTAGGTTTGGATATGGCATTATTCCCAGTCATGCCGCCTGTGTAACGAATTAACAATTAATGTGAATATTTTATATAATGTAGATAAACCACAGGAAACAGCCGTTCTATCTCCAACTGATTTTCGGAATACAGGAAAAATCATGTCGGGTTGTGGTATTTACTGGAGAATGAAACACGAATGAATGTCTGTTTTCATAAACAAACATTAAATAGAAACATCCTGTAAGGAGCGCAACGGTGAAGGAATATCTTAGAGAATAATACACCCGAGAGATGTCCCAGGATATAACCTTTCTGAATCCTAAAAGACCGCTGACTCCCGTATGTGTGCAGCAGGATATCAATTTTTCCAATTGTGAAATAGTGAATTGACCTCATATCTTATGATTTAGAAAGGGTCCTAGGTTTGGAAATAAAGATTCCTTGACAAGCAGCAGTGATGCAGCTAATGAGACGAGGGCTGAAAGGTTTGTCCACCCTGACTTTTTTCAAAACCATCCAAAATACTTAAAAAATAAGATAAGAAAATATACTCAACTTATTAATCACCCAAAAATCATTTTCCATTGTGACCTTGATGCCAACTGATTTCCGCACTTCCTTTTCTGACCTAATGGGCAAGTGACTAATGTATCCAATGTGACCAGTGATTTGCAGCTGCAATCATATGTCTGCAAGGCTAGAACAGCATGCACAGTGGCAGGCTCTTTCCATCGTGTTCCCAACGTACTGACATGTGTCCATTGGAGCAACTGGACGCAATGGTCTCATGCGCAACTGAATGGAAGAAGAACTAGGGTCCCTTCAGGGGCCACCTGGACAACGTTCAAAGAGGAGCAGAGAAGAATATAGAATGCAACTGAATGGAAGAAGTACGGTTCCTTCCGAGGCCACCTGGACAACGTTTGAAGAAGAGAAGAAAATAAAATGCAACTGAATGGAAGAAGAAGAAGGGTTCCTTCCTGGGCCACCTGGACAACGTTCAAAGAGGAGCAGAGAAGAATATAGAACACAATTGAATGGAAGAAGAAGTAGGGTTCTTTCAGGGGCCATCTGGACAACAATCGAAGAGGAGCAGAAAAGAATATAGAATGCAACTGAATGGAGGAAGAAGTAGGGTTCCTTCAGGGGCCACCTGGGCAACATTCGAAGAGGAGCAGAGAAGAATATAGAACACAACTGAATGGAAGAAGAAGTAGAATTCCTTCCGGGGTCACCTGGACAGTGTTCGAAGAGGAGTAGAGAAGAATATAAAACGCAACTGAAGGGAAGAAGAAGTAGTGTTCCTTCAGGGGCCACCTGGAAAACGTTCGAAGAGGGGTAGAGGAGAATAGAGAAATTTACTTTCTTTTAGTATTTTAAAGCACACTAGATGTTTTTGGAAAAGAAGTTGAGCAATAGACTACCCCAAAGGTTTTTTCCTATCTGGTATATGATGTCTCTCATCCTTTACTGTCTCTATTAGTCAGCGTAACAAGCTGCTCCTGGTAATACAACACTGAGAAAAGTGCTTGACACCAGAGGTTAGATGGCCAGATGGGGTCTTCATCTCTAAAGCAAGGTAACAAGGGGAGTATAGGTAGTTTTGTTATTTTATATTTCCTTCCATGTCTTCTGATTTTGTTGTTTGTTTGTTTTTTAATGTCAATAGGTGTATTTTTTCTCAATTTGCTTTCAGTGTGTTAACAATTTTAGACTGTGTATTTTAAGCTTTTATAACACTTGTGTCTTGAAACCTGCACGTGGTTTCTAAGTGTGATATATATGGCTAGAGATTTATCTTCACAACAACTTCCTGACTGGAGATGTTTTACTTGTACTTAAACTGAATTTATAGAAGAACAAATGAATGCAAGCTAGATGGAAGGATGGATGGAAAGAGAAGAGAATACTATTGATTGTTGCAAAGAGAAGTGAGTGGAAGGATGATGAAAAGGGGCTGGAGTAGTGTTCCTCAACTCCAGTCCTCAAGGCCCACCAACAGATCAGGTTTTCAGGATTTCCTTAATATTGCACAAGTGATGGAATTATTCCCTGTGTAATAGTGAGGAAATCCTGAAAATCCACCACTTGTGCAATACTGAGGAAAACCTGAAAACATGATCTGTTGGTCGGCCTTGAGGACTAGAGTTGAGAAACACTAGACTGGAGGGAGAGGAGGAAAGGCAGGGAGAAAAGAAAGAAGTAATTGGATGGACGAAAAAGGAACAAAAGTGAATAAGGGAAGAAGTAGGTGTAATAAGAGACATGAAGGAAAAAAGGAAATAAAGATGGAAGTAAAGGAAATTCCTAATCCTTTAGGCAGCAAGAAAAAAGAAGAAGAGAAATCAAGGCAGGGAAAACAAGAAATTAAAGGTAGAAATGGAGACTAATAGAAAGGAAACAGAGGTTGGGAAGAAAAGCGGGTGTTACGCTCACCGCCGGGTGATGGTACTGCGGCGGGCAGAAGTGGACCCACTGGACCACAGAGGGACCCCAGACAGACCCTTTTCATGGTAGGGGCTTGACTTTGTGCCCACTGTGAGGCGGGCGCAGGTGCTACTCCTAGGGCAGGGACCGGGACTGTATCAGCTGACCCCCAGGGCAGCGGCAGGCACAGGAGTAGACAAGGCTGACTCTCAGTGAAGACTGGGACTACGAGAGTAACAGGGAAGATGGCATGGTCAGGGCAGACAAACAAAGTCTTTAGCAAGGCTGGCACCACAGGAGTGGCCCACGTAGAGGGCACGGCTGGGATGGACAGGCATAGTCTCAGGTGTGACATGGGCCACCAGAATAGCTGAGGCTGGAGGCAGACAGGCACAGTCTTATCAGAAATCGGACAGCGGGAAAGGCTTCAGACATCGGGCAGAGGTCATCAGACACCGAACATCGGGTAAATCTCCAGCCTAGAGTGGCAAGGGCCACAGGGATAGCTGAAGCTGGAGGCACGGCCTGGGCTGAGGTGTTACACAGTACGATATATCTAACGATGCCGGATGTGCGTCACAAACGACGTGACCCCGACAACATATCGCCCGATATATCATACCGTGTGACGCCGGCATAATAGTGAACATGATAAAACAAGAGGGGAACTAAAGAAGGGAAAAAGGAGAAGAAAGTAAGAAAAAAGAGAGGAAAACAAAAGTAAAGAGGAAAATGAAGGAAATAAGTAATTAAGGATGGTAGCGAATGAAGACCTAAACCTTATTTTACGTTAGGAATGAATTGGGAGGGGAAGGAATGAAAGTAGATAAGGATGGGAGAAAGGAAAAAAATGTAGAATGGGAGAGAATGAGATAAAAAAAAGGAAATAAAGCATAATCCAACAAAAGGGATATGTGATACTGGTCAATACTTATGGGTAGTATAGACGGAAGGGTAGTCAGACAAGCCGGGGTCAGGAAACAGGAGGATACAACAGGACACAGGGAGTAAGCAAAAACGCAGTCAAGTCACAGGCGAGGGTCAGAATTCCAGGAGAGTACGTATTAGATTCAGGGAGCAGACAAAGACGTGGTCAGGTAACGGTCCAAGGTCACAATCCAGGAGGTAACGACAAGAATAAGAAGTGGGCAGAGAGGAGTCAAACAACGGTCCAGGGTCAAGAAACTTAGATCAGAACACAAGCACAAACATAAGCCAAGAGCACAACTGCAGAACCAAAGAGGACGACTGCCGAAGGATCTGGGAGAGCATGCTCAGTAATGAAGCAGAGCAATTACCAGGAAGGTGGAACACCTGAGTAAAAGCACCTTCCAGAACCTGTGTTGTCAATCAAACTGCCAGCTAGGGCTCAAAGAAACACAGCAAAGCATCTCCAAATGGAAAATGCTCTGCACAAAGGAAATGTTACTGCCGGCTCCGTAATACATGAAGGCGCTGCAGAGCATCACCTGTGTGTAAGATGCTGTGCACAGAGGAATCGTGACAGGATGACCTAAACCTTTCTAGGTATTTTAAGAGAATGTCACTGTAATTTGTTGTGCGGAGCTACAATAAATGAAATCTTTCTTTTCTCCACTTCCTACAACATTTCTAGAACATTTTCTAAAGCAATCGCAACAGAATAGTCTTATTTGTGAGAAATGCTTTTTAAAAAATATCATCCGGGATTGAGCGTGTTGGCTAGGAGGAATAATAAATATGTCTTAAAATATTAATATTTTCATGACTTTTTATGAACTCATTAGGAATAAGAAAAATGTGCACAATTTGTTCTTGCTGGCAGGTTAGATTTACTTTCAAGAAGAACGGCTGACGAAAAATAGCTTTTTTTCAATAATAAAAAAAATCAGCACAGTAGCAAAAAATGTCCGTTGGAAATCTGCATCAGCTACACATCTTTGTTGGAAGTCAGAGGTTCATAAATTAACAAGGACTCCTGTTGTCCAAAAGCTGTTCCTTTAATTATTCATTATTTACTCGGAAATTCACTTGTACATGTAATAGCAGCGTACAATTAGTCTGACTATGGGATCTGCTGTTTACAAAGAGGGAAATTACAGACATTGGCAATATGCGTTACCAGCTGTTGAACTGAAGACTGCGACTCTCACAGTACTCTTCCACCAATTACACCTGCTGCAGATTTTTTTTTGCACAGCATGCTGAGATTTGAGATCTTAGAAAGTGCAAGAAATCTACAAGTTTGTGGTACACAAAGAGTTAAAGATTTTAGCTGTAAAGTTCTGTGTGGCATAGTACTCAAGTGAGCAAATCTTTTTAAATTCAAATTTGTAAAATCTTCCCAAAAATTTGATTTGTGGCCAACACATTTGCGTTAATTTCAATTTTGGAAAGCTTGTAATTGTTCAGAAAATACATGTGGAGGAATGAGAGAAAGAGGACCCAACTGACCATAAGGGTTTACACTCTATAGGAAAGAGAGAGGACCACGCTGACCATAAGAGGTTATACTCTACAAGAGAGAGAGCGGACCCTGCTGACCATAAGAGTTTACACTCTATAAGAGAGAGAGGACCATGCTGATCATAAGAGTTTACACTCTACTGGACAGAGAGAGGACCATGCTAACCATAAGAAGTTACACTCTACAGGAGAGAGAGGACCCAACTGACCATAAGAGGTTACACTCTACAGGAGAGAGAGGACCCAACTGACCATAAGAGTTTACATTCTATAAGAGAGAGAGAGGACCCCGCTGACCATAAGAGTTTATATTCTATAGGAGAGCAAGATGACCCTACTGACCATAAGAGCTTACACTCTACAGGAGAGAGAGGACTCCACTGAACATAAGAGTTTACACTCAACAGGAGAGAGAGAGAGAGAGAGTGGACCATGGTGACCATAAGAGGTTATATTCTACAAGAAAAAGAGAGAGGTCCATGCTGCCCATAAAAGTTTTCACTCTACAGGAGAGAGAGAGGACCCCGCTGACCTTAAGAGTGTATACTCTATAGGAGAGAGATAGGACCCTGCTAACCATAAGAGCTTACACTGTACATGGGAGAGAGAGGACCCATCTGACCATACGAGCTTACACTCTACAAGAAAGAGAGAGAAAGACGACCCTGCTGACCATAGTAGCTTAGTCTCAATAGGTTGTAGTCACATATTTATACACAACAGGACATAGAATGCAGCAGTAAATAAGACACTGCTCCATTCTGTGTCCTGTTGTGTATAAATAGGTGTGTCTTCAGATTTTGTGTTATACTGAGCCTAATGAAGAGACCTGCGTAGTCTCGAAAGCAGCTATTATTACCATCTTTTCAATTAGCCATTAAAAGGTATCAACCACTGAGGACTCTCAGTTCTTTTAAACATTTTTTTTATCTCTACTGGCTAACACGGTACAAAGATATATGGTTTAAGAGAAAGAAAATAAAGCTGCTAGAATAGCTGAACCGATCACCAGACCTGAATCCAAAAGAAGATTTATGGAAGGAACTAAAGTTCAGAGTTCATAGAATGAACCCATTGGACCTGCACTATGTAAAGACTAGAGTGTTTGTGTTAAAGAATGGGCCAAAATCCCACCTGAGCAATGCATGTGACTGGTTTCACTGTATAGGAGACATCTTGAAGATGTTATTACCAACAAAGGCTTTTGTACAAAATATTAGATACATTTCAGTAAGTGTGTTCGATACTTTTTCCCTGTGTTATCTCTCATTATTACACATCACTAAATTTATGGGCATCTGGGCTTGATTTCTCTGCCTGTGTGGATTGGTGTGGATTGGATGGGCTGTTACTGACATCTGGTGAGAATTTCATATCAATAATATTTATTTTACTCTGTGTGTGTGTGTGTGTGTGTATATATATATAAATATATATATATATATATAAATATATATATATATATATATATATATATATATATATATATGTTTTTTTATATACATATACAAATATGTATATATATATATATATATATATATATATATAGCTCCTAAATATTTAACTGTTTTTGTATCAAAATAGAATCGGATGCTGAGATATGTATTATTGGTGCTGATGCTAATCTGTTTTTATTTTATTATGGTATATACATTTTTTATTTTACCATATCTATTAATACTTGTCTTGCAGAGATTCAGTAACTCATATTGTGGCTGAGAATAATTCTGGGGAAGAAGTGCTGAAGTGGCTTAATTCTGCAAAACTGACTAAAGCAAATGCATATCAGATTCTGGATATCTCTTGGTTCACAGAATGCATGGGAGCTGGATACCCCATAAAAATTGAACACAGACATCAGCTGCAGGTAAGGCTCATTACGATAGTTGTCTTTGGTATCATTATTCTTATATATATTTGTGGTAGATTTCTGAACACTAACTTACACCTAAAAAAACAGCTTTTTCCAATAATTATTCAAGTGAATTTTTACACTAACCAATTCAAGCTTCTTTTTCTAGAAACTTGGCAAGAGGCTAGTGAAGCACATTTTTTGTTTAACCCCTTCACAACCTAAGATGTAATAGTACATCCTAAATCATGAAGGGGTGATCACCACCTGCTGCTGTGGTGAGCAGGTGGTGATTCATGCATATGTCTGCTGATTTGAACAGCAGACATGTGTGCCTCACAGACACAAGTGGATCCGCGAGCCACCCGCACCTGTTAACTACTTAAATTGAGCTGTCAAAATGTGACAGCGCAATTTAAAGCACTGCCATCGGAGGCCCTATGACATGATCACAGGGACCGATGGTTGTCATGGTTGCACAGGTCATGTGATGACTCCTGACATTATCATGATGTAGTTCCTGTTACAGGCGGCAGAGCAGCAGCTGTAACAAGAATGGAGCATTTCTCCTGATCAGAGCGATGCTGCTCTGATCAGCAGAAATGAATGAGCGATAAGACTGCTGATCCTTATAGCCCCCTAGGGAGACTAGTAAAACAAAAAAAAGTAAAAAAAAGTTTTCAAAAATTAAAAACCTAAAAGTTCAAATCACCTTCCATTTGCCCCATTGAAAATTAAAGGGTTAAAAAAATAAAAAGCATACAGATATTTGGTATTGCCGCATTCAGAAATGCCCGATCTATGAAAATATAAAATCAATTAACCTAATCGATATACGGCGTAGCGACAAAAAAATTATAAATGCAACAATTTTGTTTTTTGGTCGTGGCAAATTTGGCGCAAAATGTACTAACAGGCGATAAGAACATAGCATCTGCGCAAAAATGTTACCATTAAAATCTTCAGCTCGAGATGCAGAAAATAAGCCATCACTGAACCCCAGATCCCAAAAAATGAGAACACTACAGGTTGCGGACTATGGCGCAAAAAGTGTGCCATTTTTTGGGGACAAACTTCTGTCTTTTTTAACCCCTTAGATAAAAGTAAACCTATGCATGTTTGGTGTCTACGAACTCATACCAACCTGAGGTATCATACTGACATCAGTTTTACCATAAAGTGAACATGGTGAAAAAAATACCTCCAAAACAATCATGCGATCGCACTTTTGTTTTGCAATTTTTCCACACTTGGATTTTTTTTTGCCGTTTCAAAGTGGTAAAAGTTATAGTTTTGTTTAAAAATACAACTTGTCCCACAAAAAACAAGCCCTCATATGGTGAGATTGAAGGAAAAATAAAAAAGTTATGGCTCTCGGAAGAAGGGGAGGAAAAACAAACAACGAAAAACGGAAAATTGCCTGGGGGGTGAAGGGATTAAAATGATTAGTTGAAAAAAAAAGTACTATACACCATGGCCCGTTATACCCATCGCTGGCTGCTCTTTTTATTAATTTAATGCATTCATTCCTTAGCTTAAAGGGAACCTGTCATTTTTTTTTTATATTAAACCATCCCAGTGGGTCTTAAATTATGCAATACATGGTTTAAAAAAAAAGAAAAAGAAAAAAAAAATCAATATATTTATTTAAAAAAAAAAAGACTTTATATGCTTAGGTGATTGCAGTAAATACCTTAGATTTCAGTCATAGGGGTGGAGCTTTGGCTGGAATCAGTCACAGTCACATAAGTTAAGGCATGATTCTTTTTTTAACTTAAGGCCCCATTACACGCAACGACATATCTAACGATATGTCGTCTGGGTCACAGAATTTGTGAATCACATCTGGCGTCGTTAGCGACGTCGTTGCGTGTAACAGCTCCGAGCGAGTGTTAACGATCAAAAATACTCACCTAATCGTTGATCGTTGACACGTCGTTCATTTTCAAAGTCTTGTTGGTCATTGTGGATGCAGGTTGTTCGTCGTTCCTGAGGCAGCACACATCGCTACGTGTGACACTTCGGGAACGCTGAACAACACCGTACCTGCGTCCTCCGGCAACGAGGTGGGCGTAACTTTCCTGCGGCAGCTCTCTGCCTCTCTGCTTCTATTGGCTGCCTGCCGTGTGACGTTGCTGTGACGCCGCACGAACCTCCCCCTTAGAAAGGAGGTGGTTCACCTGCCACAGCGACGTCGCTAGGCAGGTAAGTCCGTGTGACAGGTCCTAACGATGTTGTGCGCCGCGGGCAGCGATTTGCCTGAGACGCACAACCGATGGGGGTGGGTGCTTTCACCAGCGACATCGCTAGCAATGTCACTGAGCGTAAATCCCCCTTTAGTCACATACCCTGCATTGTAATTGATTACACCACTGGTCCTTCACCAGCACTTCTCTGCTGAGCTCCGCCCATTATGGTCACATGATCATGACATCAGCAAAGATCCTTCACCACCACTTCTCCAAAGCTGAGCTGCGGAGCACATTCAGTGTAAGGGAAGTTATCATGAGGGGAAATTTAAAATCAGTTTTACTTATTGCTGTGTTCTAATTTTTGTGAAACTTATCAAAGTTGGTTGATGTTTGATAAATTTGCCAAATCTATTTTTATAAAGAGGGAGATCCTGCTTTGTTTGACGAGCTCAAAATACTCGAAAAATGTGACGCAACTTTTATAATTGTGTCTAAAGACTAAAAATAACATAAAATATGCCAAAATTCATGTGCAAAAAATATGATAAATATCTGATCATTATTTTTAATTTTTTTTTTATTTTTTGTGAGAAATGCCAGAGTTGCTTTGTCCCATTCCACTCTCCCATTTGATATTGTCTTTTGCATGCTTTGCTTTGGAGAAACGTTTGTGATCCACTATAGCAGTGGATTATTTATAAGGAAAAGATCTTTCTTAAAGGGAACCTGTCAGGTGTAATATGCAGCCAGAACCACGAGCAGTTCTGGGTGTATATTGCTAATCCCTGTCTAACAGTGCCTGTATACACTAGCATAGATAAAGAGATCTTTAGAAAAAGTATTTCTAAAAATCTTATATCATATGCTAATGAGCAAGGGACTAGTCGCAAGGGCGTTTATTCCCCCGACTAGTCCACCCTCTTAGCATGCTAACACTCCCACAGGGTCCCATAAGGGAGTTCTAACATGCTATTCAATGCCCATTGCCCAGCGTCATCGGTGGTGACACGTGTACCTGTGTCCATTGTCACCGCCTCAGACGCCGGGTTTAGGCTCTGTGCACATGATCAGAAGTCCCGACACTTCCGGTCATGTGCACTTTGAAGCCAGGTGTACGCTTCCTGGGTTCAGATAGGTCTAGTGCACATGACCGGAAGTGTCGGGACTTCTGATCATGCTCACTGACCCTAAACCTGGTGTCTGAGGCAGTGACAATTGGCACAGGTACACATGTCACTGCCGATGACGCTGGGCAGTGGGCATTAAATAGCATGTTAGCACACCCCTGTGGGCGTGCTAATGTGGCGCCCCCATGGTTCCAGGTTCCCAATCACCGGTGTCGCACCATCAGCATCACAAATCCCAATCACACCTCACATCAAACCTGTCAGACACACCAGTAGGATTGGCTAAGCTGGAATAGGGCCACCCACCTAGGGGTCAGGCAGACTGGTGGGAGGGAGGAAGTGAGTTTAGAGTCAGCTCTCAAGGTGAGAGTAGTTGAGAGTAGCCCTCAAAGAGAGAGGAGCTGGGAGTTGTAGCTCCCGGGGAGCAAGACCAAGGTTGGGACCACAGGAGACGGGGACCGGTGGCAGTGACATTGGAGAGGGTGCGACGGACATAGTCTAGGAGGACTGTCGGCATCGGGACCCCAAAAGAACTGACTGGTACGGAGCACAGCGGGGTACAGGACCCTAGATAATGGAAGATATTCAGGCGCCTTGATAATTAACCTGTGAAGGATAGTTTAGTTTCTTTATGAACTTTCCCCAAGAGCTCAGAGATTGAAGGCATCAGCACAACGCGGGGAATAGGGTTTTCCAGAAAAACAACCCAACTGAAATCCCAAGTGCCAGCCATCAAGAGCACAATTGTCATACACACGGGTAGTAGGGCCCCAACAGCTTCACGCCAAGGGGCCACAATGGATACTAAAAATTGTGCACGGAGGTAAAGGTCCGGGCTATCAAACGACACCGGTGGGAGCGGACACATGGATGGGCTCCCCTGAAGTGACTATGATGCACAGAGATTCTGGTTTATCTACAGTGTGAGTGTCTGCTTTATATCTCCATCCAACACCATGACTACCGGCAGTACCCACTCTGTTCCCCTGCACCCAGCACTCCCAGTAATCCCACCAAAACCCCAGAGGCCGGGGCCTTCCCTACCTGCGGAGGGACTGACACCTTGATGCCCCACACCATCTGCCCCGGTACTCCCATCAGCAGTGACGGTGTCGCGGGCGGGGAGGAGAGTGTCAGCACTGCGCTCACCCCCTCTGCTCGGGTCCAGCTGCTGCTCAGTGGTGGCTCGAGCGGTGGGCCGGATCCCGGGGGTTCTCGAGCGGCGCTCCTCGCCCGTGAGTGAAAGGGGATTGGGTTGTGGGGATATTGTCTATTGTCCGTGACGCCACCCACGGTTGTGGTGATTTGTTAGCACCACCGCTGCTCGGTGTGGGGATCCCGGGAGTGATGGTGTGAAGCAGCAAGTTGTTGTGTTGCCCCTCCGTGGATAGGGGTTTGTGATCCCGGGGCCCAGTGATGAGGTGGGAGATGCAGGGCTTGGTGGGCGCAGGGACGCGGGGGCAGCGCTGTGCCTTGCGGCACTGTGGTACTCACTCAGCCTGAGACGTTGACACAGTTCTCGGTAAAACACACGGCTAGAAAGACGGTTCCCACGGACGGCTGCACTTGCTTTCCCCAGTAGGTGACGGTGATGTCCCTTTTCCTGCACCTAATGTTGTTGATGGTTTCGATGGGTTCCCACCGGTAACCCGCTCCCCGGCTTCAAGCTGGACCGGAGGAGCTCTACTCTTTGCCCGCAGGCGCTGGCCCTTAGAAACTGGTGCCCTGGCGGTGGCGGTGTCTCTATTATAATGGTTGGGCTGTTGCCTTCAATCGGGACTTGGTTGTTGGGGGATCGACGTCCCCTTCACTGACGGATTTGGCAAATTATGGTGACTCCTAGCCTTGCCGGGGTCCGAGAGGCCCCTGCCCTGGTGCTGACTGTCCTTTGTACACTGCTCCAGACTGCCGGGCCACCACCCGTCCGCGGTCCTTCCAGGAACTTCCAAACGGTCACCCCTCCAGACAATCACCGCCGTTGCTGACCTTGCTGACTCTGTCCTGCACACAGCTGGACCACTTCAGGCTTTTCACACTCTTCCTTTCCTGTCACCACTCTTACTGTCCTCCTTTACCACTTTACTTCCTTCACTTCACTACTTGTTTACTCCTTCACTTAGCTCCTCACTCAAGCTCTCCCTGAGCTAATCTGCCTGGTTTCTTCCGCCTCCAGGGCTGTGAACTCCTCGGTGGGCGGAGCCAACTGCCTGGCCCACCCCCTGGTGTGAACATCAGCCCCTGAAGGAAGGCAACAAGGATTTTGGGTTAGCTTTGGTGTTCCTAACTGGGGTGTAGGGTGTGGTGGTGCAATGACCTGTGACCCCTGGCTTGCCCAGGGCGTCACAGCGGTACTCCCCTTACCGCAACTCGCAGGTGGCGTCACGGACTTCTCCCCTGTAAATAGCCCCTTTTCAAGGATCGGAGTGTCAGCCGAGCCCGGGTCCGGACCCCTAGAGCCACGACCATCCCGGATCCGAGCACCCCGGTCTAACATACTAAGAGGACGGACTAGTTGGGGAAAAGAACGCCCTTGCGACTAGTCCCTGCACTCATTAGCATATCATAAAGGATCTTTAGAAATACGTTTTCTAAAGATCTCTTTATCTATGCTACTAGATACAGGGACAGTTAGGCAGGGATTAGCAATATGCACCCAGAACTGCTTGTGGTTCTGGGTGCATATTGGACCAGACAGATTCCCTTTAAAGTCGGTAAAGGAGAAACAACACACCAGATGGAGCCATCCCTCTCAGGCTTAGAACAATCGCAAGCCAGGAAATGTGTTTTATTTTTTTTTTATTTCTCAGCAACAACAAGCTGCGTTCAACATTTGTGTGAGACCTGCCGAAGAGAAAATAATTTAATACATTAATGCAATTAAGAAGAAGACTATAATCAGAATTTACTTTAATATTTGAATGACCTTTTGTTGAAGACACTGAATATCTTCCACACAACGAGCACAGATCTTTCCTGAATTTTTCACATTGCCCATGGCCCCACTGTTTTCGTCTGGGTTTGGTGTTTCTCTTACTTTTGAACTTGTCTGTTCTTTCCCGAAGTTTGTAAACTTTTAATACTCAGAGGACAACTGTGCCAGATACATTGTATTGGATCATATGCAATGCAAATTAAGAGTGGATCTTGATTTCCCTACAACAGCCGGTTTTATTAATATGGTAATAAGGTCAGTAGTCCCATGCAGGGTTGGCACATGCCTGAAGAAAGTTTGATACAACTTTTTTTTTTAACTAGTTTGGCTTCACCCTCTTTTACATTATGAATGTGCAAAATATTATGCAAATTTAAAATGTCACATAGTCAATAGGGACAAACTATCCTATCTCATGATTTACAATGTATCATTGATTATTTAGGAGCTCTCAATGTGGAAGATAGGAGACGTTTCCAGAGTAGGGGACTTTTAGAAGCGGTGGATTGTTGTATAGCTTATGAAACCAAATATTTCCATTAAGGGTCAAGAGGGCCCAACTCTAGAATCAATTGTCCTTGAATGGACAGTATTGCAAAGCCTTCAATTGTCCTGAAAAGACATGTATCCTATTACTTTATCCAACTACTTTCAAGCACTTTTGGCTTGCGGGTGGCGCGGGGCAGTAGTCTCTGGCCAGGGGGGCTTCTGCTTCTCCGCAGTTCTTCTTCGATGATGAGCGCTCTGGCCATCCCATCTCCACAGAGCAAGGGGAAAGGGATTGGTTGCGGTGTTCCTGGGTGGGTGTGTGGTCTCTGTGTGTGCCAGCTATACCTATAGCTAGGCCATTGTGCAGACCAGGATTTTCCCGCTGGGTAGTCATGGACACAGATTCTGATTTCTATCTTTTGCTAACAGATACGCACAGTGATTCTGATGCATGATTACTATGGACACAATACTTTGAACATTTTCAGTATGGTACATTTAACTTCACGGCACAATTTTACTGCAGACTGCTGGCACTACATAGTTCCCGGTACTACTGCTGCTATTTGTACGTCCTCCTATTCACTGTTTGGCACCACGGTTTCACATAATAAAGTCATAGAGTCCCACATGGCCATGGTCTCTTCCAACCCCAGTGGGTATATGTCACGCTCCCCGGGTCCTGTGCTCCGCTCCCCGGGTCCTCTGCTCCGCTGCCCGGCTCACCTGCCACGCTCCCCGCTCTCCAGCCTCCAGTGCCCGCGCTTCCCAGGCCTCCTGGTCCCCGCTCCCGGCGCCCGTCGGCTTCCCAGTCCATGGCCGGCTCTGCTGCGTCCTCCTCTCAGCTTCCTGTGTTGGCTTCTGGCACCCGGGCCGCGCGCATGCACATTAGGGCGCGCGCGCGGTCACTGACCCTTTCTTAAAGGGCCAGTGTCCACTGACAGGAAATGATGCACACAGGTACAGGGTATATAGGGGGTTAATGTCCAAGGGAGCGGGGCCTGTTCTTCGTGTTTTCCCAAGCTAGGAGTCAGGTCTCCTTGTGTTCTGTGAGATACTTACCTCTCTGTCTTCTAGAGCCGATCCTGCATCGCCATCCGGTCCTGCTGTGTCTCGAACCCCGAACGCTGCCCATCTGCCATCCTGACAGTCCGTACCATCTCGGATCCCTGCGGTGACCCGTCATCTCGCTCCAACGGTTCCGGACCCCGCCTGACATCATCACGGCTTCCGAACCTGAGCTCCGTCACCCGGACCACCATCAGTGACCTCGTGGTCTCAGGGACTTCTCCATTGTCTTCCAGTGCACGGACTGTTCTGCTACCTAAAGTGCTCCGGCTACCGGACTCCTTTCCCTCATCAGGGAGTTCGGCCCAGTGGATCCACCTCCTGGGTCTGCCCGTCCATCTGGCCCTAACAGTAAGAACAGGCCATGGATCCCGCCGAAGCACTAGCGGCCTTGCATGAGGAACTCCAACGCCAGCGTGAAGTCCAGACCCGTATGCTGAACTTTATGACTTCCGTGGACGCCCGCTTGAATACGCTACAAGCCTCAGTCACATCTTCAGCACCTCCGGCCTCCACTAGTCAATCCACGGCTCCCGCTCCCGTGGCAGCCTCCTCGGATGCTTCCAGACTTCGGTTGGCCTCACCACCCCGGTACGCCGGAGATCCCAAGACCTGCAGGGGGTTTATAAACCAATGCTCCCTCCATTTCACGCAGCTGCCACATTTGTTTGCCTCCGACCAAGCCAAGGTCGCCTTCATCATGTCTCACCTAGAGGGCGAGGCACTGGCGTGGATGAACCCCTTGTGGGAGAAGGAGGACCCTATGACCAAGAACCTCCAGGAGTTCCTGCAGGCCTTTCGCAGCACCTTTGACGAACCCGGACGCGCCTCCGCGTCTGCTTCATCTCTTCTCCGGTTACGTCAGGGAACTCTGACGGTGGGTCAATACGCCATCCGTTTCCACACCTTGGCTTCAGAACTCGGGTGGAATAACGAGGCCCTAACCGCCGCCTTCTGGGAAGGACTCTCGGGTCGAATCAAAGATGAGCTGGCTGGACGTGACGTACCGTCCACCCTGGACGCCCTGATTACCCTAGCGACTAGAGTGGACATACGCTTTCAGGAGCGGTCCAAAGAGGTGTCCCGTGAGAGACGTCCGGTACGACATTCCTCTCCTCCACAGAAGCCCGCCGTACTCCAGTCAACGGCCTCAGGTGTCTCCGTCCATGAGCCCATGCAGATCGACCGTGTGCGACAGTCTGAACAACGTCGAGCAGAGCGGCTCGCCAAGGGTCTCTGCTTCTATTGCGGAGAGGGCACACACCTGCTACGCGCCTGTCCAGAGAGGCCGGGAAACTCCAAAGCCTAGGGTTGGTGGGAGAGGCCACCCTAGGTGCTGGGACTCTCTCAGACCCGGTTACATGGACTGTGCAAGTGACAACGGGAGAGACGCGGTTTACGGCTGAGGCGTACCTTGATTCTGGGGCAGCAGGCAATTTCATCCAACAGGCCACGGTGGACAAGTACCGGGTGCCTGTTACTCCACTCGCCAAACCTCTTGTGATTGCCTCTGTGGATGGGAGACCCCTCTCTGACACCATCTCCTGGATCACCAAGCCGCTTGAACTGCGTATCGGTGCTCTGCACACCGAGAACATCGCTTTCTACGTCCTCCCGCATATGTCACATCAAATCCTGCTGGGCCTTCCCTGGTTGCGGACACACGAGCCTTCAGTCAGCTGGGGCACTGGCGATATCACTCGATGGGGCTCTTCTTGCCATGAGAAGTGTCTGAAGACCATACAACCTATCCGGCGACCTCCGGCTCCCGAGTCCCTACCGGGACTGCCTTCAGCCTATTGGTCCTTCGTAGACGTCTTTGATAAGAAGGAGTCCGAAGTACTTCCGCCACATCGTCCTTACGATTGTGCCATTGACCTGCTCCCAGGAACTACACCACCTCGAGGACGGATATATCCACTGTCTCCAGCCGAAACAAGGGCCATGTCTACTTACATCACAGAGAGCCTGGCTAAGGGATTCATTCGGAGATCCTCCTCTCCTGCTGGAGCAGGCTTCTTCTTCGTAAAGAAGAAAGAGGGCGACCTACGCCCATGTATAGACTACCGGGGATTGAACCTAATCACCGTAACGAACAAGTACCCCCTGCCGCTCATCCCCGAATTGTTTGATCGGCTTAGAGGAGCTCGTGTGTTCACCAAGTTGGATCTTCGGGGTGCCTACAACCTGGTTCGTATCCGCTCAGGGGATGAATGGAAGACCGCGTTCAACACACGCGATGGGCATTATGAATACTGCGTGATGCCTTTCGGCCTGTGTAACGCACCAGCAGTCTTCCAAGAATTAGTGAACGATGTGTTCCGGGACCTTCTCTACGTCTGTGTGGTGGTGTATCTGGATGACATCCTTGTCTTCTCTCCGGACCTCCAGACCCACCGAGAGAACGTGCAACTGGTTCTACAAAGACTGAGAGAGAACCGTCTGTACGCCAAGTACGAGAAGTGTGTCTTCGAACAGTCTTCTCTCCCCTTCCTGGGGTACCTCATCACCGATACCAGACTGCAGATGGATCCAAAGAAGGTCTCTTCCGTTCTCGACTGGCCTCCTCCTTCTGGCCTGAAGGCAATCCAACGCTTTCTGGGATTCGCCAACTATTACCGCCAGTTCATTCCTCACTTCTCGGCTCTGACTGCTCCTCTCTCCGCCTTGACCAAGAAGGGGGCTAATCCAAAGGACTGGTCACCTGCGGCCGACGCCGCGTTTGGCTCTCTAAAGTGAGCCTTTGCCTCCTCTCCTGTACTCCACCGTCCAGAGTTAAACCGCCAGTTCACCTTGCAGGTGGATGCCTCCTCCTCGGGAGCCGGAGCAGTGCTCATGCAGAAGTCCTCCTCCGGGAAGATGGTGACTTGCGGTTTCTTCTCCAAGAGCTTCTCCGCGCCTGAACGCAACTACACCATCGGTGACCGAGAGCTCTTGGCGGTCAAACTGGCTCTGGAAGAATGGCGCTATCTTCTGGAAGGAGCAGTGTACCCCGTCATTATTTACACGGACCACAAAAACCTGGAATACCTGCGGACTGCTCAGCGACTGAACCCACGGCAAGCCAGGTGGTCCTTGTTTTTTGCCCGGTTCGACTTCCAGCTTCACTTCCGACCCGCGAACAAGAATGTACGCGCTGATGCCTTGTCTAGGTCTTTCATGCCCATGGAGCAGGAGGAAGAGACATCTCAACCCATCATCTGTCCAAGTAAGATTATTCCAGTGGCTCCTGTCACCCTGGCCCAGATACCGCCTGGGAAGACCTATGTCTCTGAGACTGACAGGCAAAAAGTGTTACACTGGGGCCATGCCTCGAAAACAGCCGGTCATGCAGGTCAGAAGAAAACATGGAGTGCGATCGTGCGTCATTACTGGTGGCCATCCCTTCGCACGGACGTCGCCTCTTTTGTCTCTGCCTGCTCCTCCTGTGCCAGGAACAAGACTCCCAAACACCTGCCATATGGCCGTCTTCTGCCTCTGCCCATACCCTCAGTTCCCTGGCAACACATAGCGATGGACTTTATTACGGACTTGCCATTGTCCTCCGGACACACAGTCATATGGGTCGTGGTGGATCGGTTCTCTAAAATGGCCCATTTCGTTCCTATGGCTGGACTGCCCTCTGCCCAGGAACTCGCGGACGCCTATATACAACACATCTTCCGCTTGCATGGCTTTCCATCACACATCGTGTCCGATAGAGGAACTCAGTTCACCTCCCGCTTCTGGAGGGCTCTCTGTAAGCATCTGGGAGTGACTCTGGACTTTTCTTCGGCCTACCATCCTCAGTCGAACGGCCAAGTAGAACGGGTCAATCAGATATTGACTTCTTTCTTACGTCACTACGTCAACGCCCATCATGACGATTGGTCCACGCTTCTTCCTTGGGCTGAATTCTCCCATAATCACCACATTAGTGAGTCCTCCTCCAGTTCTCCCTTCCATGTCGTCTACGAACTTCAGCCGTCTGTCCCATTGCCTGTATCCTCTTCCTCGGACATCCCTGCTGCTGATGCAGTACTCCGTGACTTTGCCTCCATTTGGGACTCAGTTAAGGCGTCCCTTGCACGTGCATCCCTGCGGATGAAGAGACACGCGGACAAGAGACGTCTGGATCCTCCGTGTTTCTCCCCGGGAGATCTCGTCTGGCTTGCTTCCAAGTACATCCGACTGAAGATACCATCCTACAAGCTGGGACCTCGTTACATTGGACCGTTTAAAGTCCTCGGCAAGATCAATGAGGTCTCCTACAAACTGCAGCTCCCGGCCACGATGAGGATACCCAACTCCTTCCACGTCTCTCTGCTCAAGCCGGTTGTCCTTGGTCCCTTCTCCGCTGCCGCCAGTCCGGCTCCTCCTCCTATTGCTGAGGACGACATCTATGCTGTAAGGGATATCGTGGCCATGAAGACCGTACGAGGTCGACAGTTCTTCCTGGTGGACTGGGAAGGGTATGGCCCTGAGGATAGGTCCTGGGAGCCCAGGGAGAACGTGGGCACTCCTCTGATCCGTGCCTTCCTGTCCCGGTTGCGGGGAGGGGGGCGTGGGGGGGGTACTGTCACGCTCCCCGGGTCCTCTGCTCCGCTCCCCGGGTCCTCTGCTCCGCTCCCCGGCTCACCTGCCACGCTCCCCGCTCTCCAGCCTCCAGTGCCCGCGCTTCCCAGGCCTCCTGGTCCTCGCTCCCGGCGCCCGTCGGCTTCCCAGTCCATGGCCGGCTCTGCTGCGTCCTCCTCTCAGCTTCCTGTGTTGGCTTCTGGCACCCGGGCCGTGCGCATGCGCATTAGGGCGCGCGCGCGGTCACTGACCCTTTCTTAAAGGGCCAGTGTCCACTGACAGGAAATGATGCACACAGGTACAGGGTATATAGGGGGTTAATGTCCAAGGGAGCGGGGCCTGTTCTTCGTGTTTTCCCAAGCTAGGAGTCAGGTCTCCTTGTGTTCTGTGAGATACTTACCTCTCTGTCTTCTAGAGCCGATCCTGCATCGCCATCCGGTCCTGCTGTGTCTCGAACCCTGAACGCTGCCCATCTGCCATCCTGACAGTCCGTACCATCTTGGATCCCTGCGGTGACCCGTCATCTCGCTCCAACGGTTCCGGACCCCGCCTGACATCATCACGGCTTCCGAACCTGAGCTCCGTCACCCGGACCACCATCAGTGACCTCGTGGTCCCAGGGACTTCTCCATTGTCTTCCAGTGCACGGACTGTTCTGCTACCTAAAGTGCTCCGGCTACCGGACTCCTTTCCCTCATCAGGGAGTTCGGCCCAGTGGATCCACCTCCTGGGTCTGCCCGTTCATCTGGCCCTAACAGTATGATAACATGATTTCCACGAACCTGCGTCACTCCAGCTCCCAGAAATCTTGTGCATGAGTGTGGCTCATTTTGGCGGTGTCAGTGCACTACAGAAGTCAGACATATGCGCCCTGGCTTCAGAGAGGTGCACTGCACATGATCAGAAGAACAGCTTCTGCACATATGGGCATGAGAACATGATAACACGGAGACTCGTGGAAATCATATTATCACACCCACAGGAGCGTGATAACTTGGAAAAAGGGCCGACTAGTCTTAGAAAACAACGCCCCTTTGACTAGTCAAAGGCCTAATTAGCATAGGAACAGCGCACTTTATAATTGTTTGTTTTAAACATTGATTTTAGTAAATAGCCTTATACAAGCTTGGTTAGTCAGGGAATTTCGACATGCGCATGTGAATGCTATTGGGTTGGAGTGCAAAAAGCAATTCTTTAACCCCTTCAGCCCCCAGCCTGTTTTCACCTTAAAGACCCGGCCATTTTTTGCAATTTTGACCAGTGTCACTTTGACAGGTTATAACTCTGGAACACTTCAACGGATCCTGGCGATTCTGAGATTGTTTTTTCGTGACATATTGTACTTCATGTCAGTGGTAAATTTAGGCCGATATGTTTTGCGTTTATTTGTGAAAATTTCGGAAATTTGGCGAAAATTTTGAAAATTTTGCAATTTTCAAAATTTGAAATTTTATGCCCATAAATCTGAGATATATGTCACACAAAAAAGTTACTAAATAACATTTCCCACATTTCTACTTTACACCAGCGCAATTTTTGAAAAAAAAAAAAAATTCCGTTAGGAAGTTAGAAGGGTTCAAAGTTCATCACCAATTTCTCATTTTTCCAACAAAATTTACAAACAAAAATTTTTTAGGTACCACATTACATTTGGAGTGATTTGAGAAACCTAGGCGACAGAAAATACCCAAAAGTGACCCAATTCTAAAATCTGCACCCCTCACTCTGCTCAAAACCACATCCAAGAAGTTTATTAACCCTTTAGGAGCTTCACAGCAACCAAAGCAATGTAGACAGAAAAATGAAAATTTTACTTTTTTAACACAAAAATGTTACTTTAGCCATAAAAATTAGTATTTTCAGAAGGGTATCAGGAAAAATGCATCATAAAATGTATCGTGCATTTTCTCCTGAGTACGCAGATACCCTATATGTGGTGATAATCAAATGTTTGGGCACACAGCAGGACTCGGAAGGCAAGGAGCGCCATTTGAATTTTTGAGTGCAAAATTAGCTGCACTCATTAGCGGACACCATGTCGGGTTTGAAGACCCCCTGAGGTGCCTAAACAATGGAGCTCCCCCACAAATGACCCCATTTTGGAAACTAGAGCCCTCAAATACTTTTTCTAGATGTTTGATGTGCACTTTGAACCCCTGGGGGCTTCACAGAAGTTTATAACGTTGAGCCGTGAAAAGAAAAAACATTTTTTTTACCACAAAACTGTTGCTTCAACCAGGTAGCTTTTTTTATCACAAGGGTATCAGGAAAAAATGCACCATAAAATGTATTGTGCATTTTCTCCTGAGTACGCAGATACCCCATATGTGGTGGAAATCAAATGTTTGGGCGCACAGCAGGACTCGGAAGGCAAGGAGCGCCATTTGAATTTTTGAGTGCAAAATTAGCTGCACTCATTAGCGGACACCATGTCGGGTTTGAAGACCCCCTGAGGTGCCTAAACAATGGAGCTCCCCCACAAATGACCCCATTTTGGAAACTAGAGCCCTCAAATACTTTTTCTAGATGTTTGATGTGCACTTTGAACCCCTGGGGGCTTCACAGAAGTTTATAACGTTGAGCCGTGAAAAGAAAAAAAATTTTTTTTACCACAAAACTGTTGCTTCAACCAGGTAGCTTTTTTTATCACAAGGGTATCAGGAAAAAATGCACCATAAAATGTATTATGCATTTTCTCCTGAGTACGCAGATACCCCATATGTGGTGGTAATCAAATGTTTGGGCACACAGCAGGACTCGGAAGGCAAGGAGCGCCATTTGAATTTTTGAGTGCAAAATTAGCTGCACTCATTAGCGGACGCCATGTCGGGTTTGAAGACTCCCCGAGGTGCCTAAACAATGGAGCTCCCTCATAAGTGACCCCATTTTGGAAACTAGAGCCCTCAAATATTTTTTCTAGATGTTTGATGTGCACTTTGAACCCCTGGGGGCTTCACAGAAGTTTATAACGTTGAGCCGTGAAAAGAAAAAAAAAGATTTTTACCACAAAACTGTTGCTTCAACCAGGTAGCTTTTTTTATCACAAGGGTATCAGGAAAAAATGCACCATAAAATGTATTGTGCATTTTCTCCTGAGTACGCAGATACCCCATATGTGGTGGAAATCAAATGTTTGGGCGCACGGCAGGACTCGGAAGGCAAGGAGCGCCATTTCACAGCAAAATTGGTTGGAATTATTAGCGGACTCCATGTTGCGTTTGGAGACCCCCCTGAAGTGCCTAAACAATGGAGCTCCCCCACAATTGACCCCATTTTGGAAACTAGACCCCTCATGGAATTTATCTAGCTGTTTAGTGAGCACTTTGAACCCCTGGAGGCTTCACAAACGTTTGTAATGTTCAGCCGTGAAAATATTTTATTCTTTTTTTTACCACAAAATTGTTTTTTCAAACAGGTAGCTTTTTTTTCCACAAGGGTATCAGGAAAAAATGCACCATAAAATGTATTGTGCAATTTCTCCTGAGTACGACGATACCTCATATGTGGTGGAAATCAATTGTTTGGGCGTACGGCGGGGCTCAGAAGAGAAGGAGTGCCATTTCACAGTAAAATTGATTGGAATTATTAGCAGACGCCATGTTTCATTTGGAGACCCCCTGAGGTGCCTAAACAATGGCGCTCCCCCACATGTGATCCCATTTTGGAAACTAGACCCCCCCCATACAAAAAAAATTAGTTTGGCGAAATAAAAAATACAGACATCAGTAAAAAAATGAGCGCCTGCCACTAAGACCAGTGCCAAACGTGAGAGCAATGCACGAGTCTCGCATCGCATCATCCACTGCAGTCTGGAAGCGAGCAACTGCGCTGGATAATGCGATGCGAGAGGGCGGGGCGGCAGATGAGAAAGGGCGCAGCGGATGGAAGATGGGAAAGGGCGCAGCGGGTGGAGGAGCGGCAGAGGATGGGAAAGGGCGCAGAGGATGGATGATGGGAAATGGCGCAGCGGATGGATGGGAAATGGCGCAGTGGATGGAGGAGCGGCAGAGGATGGGGGGGGGAGGTGAGATGGGGATACCTACCTTACAGGATGGATCTAGGCAGCAGGATCACAGCAGACAGAAGAGGCAGCAGATGAAGGAGGCAACAGATCGAGGAGGGTGAGAGGGGGCAGTAGATGGAAAATGGGAGTGAGCAGGCAGCAGATCGGGGAGGGGGGCAGAGTCTGATGGGAGAGAGAGATGGCACATGGAGGAGGGGGGCCCCGGGGGGAGGGTGGCTTGCAGCACATGTAGGGGGAGGGTAGCTTGCAGCACATGTAGGGGGAGGGTGGCTTGCAGCACATGTAGGGGGAGGGTGGCTTGCAGTACATGTGGGGGGAGGGTGGCTTGCAGCACATGTGGGGGGAGGGTGGCTTGCAGCACATGTGGGGGGAGGTTGGCTTGCAGCACATGTGGGGGGAGGGTGGCTTGCAGCACATGTGCTGCAAGCCAGCCACCCTCCCCCCACATGTGCTGAAAGCCAGCCACCCTCCCCCCACATGTGCTGCAAGCCAGCCACCCTCCCCCACATGTGCTGCAAGCCAGCCACCCTCCCCCCACATGTGCTGCAAGCCAGCCACCCTCCCGCCACATGTGCTGCAAGCCACCCTCCCCCCACGTGGGGGGAGGGTGGCTTGCAGCACATGGAGGGATAGGAGGTGTGGCGATGGAGAAGGGGCAGCCGATGAAGGAGGTGGCGGCGGCCGCCGATCGGGAACAGTGGGGGCCGATTCGGGGGCAGCAGCGGCTGAAAAAGGTGGGTGCGACGGCGGCGGGGACAGTGGCGAGCATGGCGGCGGGGACAGCGGTGGATCGGGAGCGGCGGCGGGGACAGCGGTGGAGCGGGAGCATGGCGCCGGGGACAGCGGTGGATCGGGAGCGGCGGCGGGGACAGCGGTGGAGCGGGAGCAGCGGCGGGGCGATCGGAGACAGCGGCAGGGACAGCGGTGCATCGGGAGCAGCGGTGGGGACAGCGGTGGAGCGGGAGCAGCGGCGGGGCGATCGGAGACAGCGGCGGGGACAGCGGTGGAGCGGGAGCATGGCGCCGGGGCGATCGGAGACAGCGGCGGGGACAGCGGTGGAGCAGGAGCATGGCGCCGGGGCGATCGGAGACAGCGGCGGGGACAGCTGTGGAGCGGGAGCATGGCGCCGGGGCGATCGGAGACAGCGGCGGGGACAGCGGTGGAGCGGGAGCATGGCGCCGGGGCGATCGGAGACAGCGGCGGGGACAGCGGTGGAGCGGGAGCATGGCGCCGGGGCGATCGGAGACAGCGGCGGGGACAGCTGTGGAGCGGGAGCATGGCGCCGGGGCGATCGGAGACAGCGGCGGGGACAGCGGTGGAGCGGGAGCATGGCGCCGGGGCGATCGGAGACAGCGGCGGGGACAGCGGTGGAGCAGGAGCATGGCGCCGAGGCGATCGGAGACAGCGGCGGGGACAGCGGTGGAGCGGGAGCATGGCGCCGGGGACAGCGGAGACAGCGGCGGGGACAGCTGTGGAGCGGGAGCATGGCGCCGGGGCGATCGGAGACAGCGGCGGGGACAGCGGTGGAGCGGGAGCATGGCGCCGGGGCGATCGGAGACAGCGGCGGGGACAGCGGTGGAGCGGGAGCATGGCGCCGGGGCGATCGGAGACAGCGGCGGGGACAGCTGTGGAGCGGGAGCATGGCGCCGGGGCGATCGGAGACAGCGGCGGGGACAGCGGTGGAGCGGGAGCATGGCGCCGGGGCGATCGGAGACAGCGGCGGGGACAGCGGTGGAGCGGGAGCATGGCGCCGGGGCGTTCGGAGACAGCGGCGGGGACAGCGGTGGAGCGGGAGCATGGCGCCGGGGCGATCGGAGACAGCGGCGGGGACAGCTGTGGAGCGGGAGCATGGCGCCGGGGCGATCGGAGACAGCGGCGGGGACAGCGGCGGAGCGGGAGCATGGCGCCGGGGCGATCGGAGACAGCGGCGGGGACAGCGGTGGAGCGGGAGCATGGCGCCGGGGCGATCGGAGACAGCGGCGGGGACAGCGGTGGAGCAGGAGCATGGCGCCGAGGCGATCGGAGACAGCGGCGGGGACAGCGGTGGAGCGGGAGCATGGCGCCGGGGCGATCGGAGACAGCGGCGGGGACAGCTGTGGAGCGGGAGCATGGCGCCGGGGCGATCGGAGACAGCGGCGGGGACAGCGGTGGAGCGGGAGCATGGCGCCGGGGCGATCGGAGACAGCGGCGGGGACAGCGGTGGAGCGGGAGCATGGCGCCGGGGCGATCGGAGACAGTGGCGGGGACAGCTGTGGAGCGGGAGCATGGCGCCGGGGCGATCGGAGACAGCGGCGGGGACAGCGGTGGAGCGGGAGCATGGCACCGGGGCGATCGGAGACAGCGGCGGGGACAGCGGTGGAGCGGGAGCATGGCGCCGGGGCGATCGGAGACAGCGGCGGGGACAGCGGTGGAGCAGGAGCATGGCGCCGAGGCGATCGGAGACAGCGGCGGGGACAGCGGTGGAGCGGGAGCATGGCGCCGGGGACAGCGGTGGATCAGGAGCGTGGCGCCGGGGACAGCGGTGGAGCGGGAGCAGCGGCGGGGCGATCGGGGACAGGGGCGGGCGGCGGGGACAGCAACTTACCGCTCTCCTCGGCTTCCAGGGACGGTCACAGGCCGCAGATCCACATTGATTGGAGAGAGCGGTCACAAGACCGGTCTCTCCAATCAGAGCTGGGGGCGGGTGAAGCATCGATCACCCAGCTCCAGCCAATGGCCAGTGCTACAGCAGCACTGATCAGGGCTGGATTTCAATGTTCCAGCTATTTTCAATGGCTGGAACATTACAGTGGCTGTAATTGGCTGAGCGGCGTTCGTCAGCCAATCACAGCCTCTGTAGGTTCGGGGAGGAGGCACCACCCCTCCTGAGGTCAGGCAGAGGTCCCCTCCTTCCCGAATCTACCGTTTAAGTAAACAAATTTCACTCCCCGGTGCTCCGGGACCGCGATTTCGCCATGACGTACTGAGTACGTCATGGGTCGTTTAGCACCATGTCACCATGACGTACTCAGTACGTCAAAGGTCGTTAAGGGGTTAATACTGCTCTTACAGAAACTCCAACAGATATACTTTTGAACTCCAATACAAATGCACCACATGAGAACCGGCCATGAGCACCACCTTGTTTGTTCAAGCGGGTATATTTGTCCAAAAAATGTTGAGATTGAGTGCCATACAGTGAATAGGTGTTACTTTGACCAAATGCAAATTACAGCTATGATATTTCTTGCACTATCGTCCACTAAATGGACCATTTGTAGTTGGTGTGGAGCCATCCAGTTTGACATTTCACATATTATTTTGCCCTTTTGATGCTAATGACAGGAAGAAGTCCATTGAAGAGGATGTGGAGGAGCTAAAGTAGGTGCATAAGCACTGCCTGGTGCATAGGTTTCATCAGGAAAAAATGAGTCCGCTTACCGTAGTGCATTGTTGCTAGTCATTGAATAAACTGACTCAGTGGACTTAAAGGGAACCTGTCACCAGATTTGGCGACTATAAGTTGCAGCAATCACCAGTGGGCTCTTATATACAGCATTCAAACATGCTGTATATAAGAGCCCAGGCCGCTGCGTAGAACGTAAAAATGACTTTATAATACTCACCTAAATAGTCAGTATGATGCAGACTGGTCGGATGGATGTCTTCGTTATCTGGGTGTGTTGCCTCCTCTTTTGGCCATCTTTGTCCTCCTTCTTCTGAAGCCTGGGTGCCCCGCGCTGGGGCCATGGGGCACTCGTTACCGGGCTGCGGTTCTGTTTCTGGGACACCGCGGTGGCAAGGCACGGTTCCGAGACCCCGGCGGTGTCAGATGAAGTAGGCATGATGGGGATGGTAGTTTGAGACGCCACCGGTGGTATGTGGCAAGTTAGGTGTCACCGCTGCGGGATGTTGACCTGTGGGGCAGATGGTGACACAGCTTGTTTGGTCTAGCTCTCCACAGGCAGAGCTGGGCCCCAGAGCAGATGAGGGTAGTAGTAAGTGATGGCAGGGGTTGCAGGTACGGAGGAGCAGGCGAATGATGGAGCGACATAGGGATGCAGTCTCAAGATGTTCACTCACTGTAGCAGGTTCCAAGGTAACACAACTAGTAAGTGACCGCCTTTGGAGTGCTAAGTTCCACTGTGAAGGGCTCCAACCGATCCCGGGTAGTTTGGAGGTCATGTCCGGTCCACCTTTCTTATGTACCTTCCCTGGTCATCTTCCTGCGCTAACTTCTCTCCCGCCTGTCCCTCTCCTACACACACAGTGCCCTGAGCTGGTGTACACGGGCCCTGTCGGGTGGCTTGAACCTCTATCCATTGGCCCTATGTGGTCACCTTCCAGCGGATTCGTGTGCAGGTTCGGCTTCGGTGCTAGATGTGTCCTCAGCCTCTGGTTTTACTAGCGGAGCACATTGGTTCTTCTCCTCTAGACTAAGGACCAGTCCCCGTTCTGCGGCCAAGTTCTTCCACTCTGATACTGTATGTGGAACAAGGCCACGGGAGTATGGCGCACTTCTCGTGGTCTCTAGCACCCCTTCTGTCTTGCGCCTGGGTCAAGCTGCACCATCTCCAGACCACAATTCTTCACTCCTCCACTGCTCATTCTCGACTGTGTGACACTACAGTGTCTCCAACTCACAAGACTTCACCCCCAGGCCCAGTCGGATTAGGGGGAGGGAGATACCATCACCAATGGTGGCTATTCATAGCATTAATGGAACAAAGCCCTAACCTTGACCCAATGGAGAGCTGCTAATTGAGGTTTTGTGTGTTCTGTGTGCATATTGGTGGATGACCTCTTCTGTACTCGGGAAGGAATATCACACCTCTGGCTGAGGTGCAGTACCTCTATGGTGACTGAAGCCTCATGGGCGCCACACATGACATGTCCTACGTCATGCACACAGGCCGGCATTGAGGTCTTGCGCAGACGCTCTTAAATACTTTGATCTGCCCTGCTTAGGGCAGATCTAAGCGTGCTTGCGCAGGACCACAATGCAAACCTGTGTGCATCATGTAGGACGCGTCATGCACCTAGGCTTCAGAAAAAGGAGGACAAAAATGGCCGAAAGAGGAGGCGCCGCACCTGGAGAATAGAGACACCCATCTGACCAGTCTGCACCGGACCGACCATTAGGTAAGTATTATAAAGTCATTTTTATGCTCTACACAGCGGCCTGGGCTCTTATATACAGCATGTTAGAATTCTGCATATAAGGGCCTACTGGTGGTGGCCACATGTCACGCTCCCGGTGTCCCAGCAGCCCTCCTTACCCACTGAGCCGGTTCCTGCATCGCACCACCGCTCCATACCCACTGATCCAGTCGTACCTGCATTGCACCACCGCTCTGTACCCACTGATCCAGTCGCACCTGCATCGCACCACCGCTCCGTACCCACTGATCCGGCCTCACCGTCATTGCACTGCTCCGTACCCACTGATCCACTCCACGTGTCCACCGGTCATGGCTGCCGCTCCCGCTCGTGCTCTCCTGTGTCCTGCTCCTGGTCTCATGAGTCTGACTCTGAGTATTAGCCTCATGCCTCTGTATAGGACCAGGCCGCGCCCACTCTCCTGGTTTTATGGACCCAGCACACCTGAAGCAGGATGTGACCTACGGCTGTGCTGGGTATATAAGACTGGCCCTTCCATAGGGGCGTTGCCTGATCAACGTGTCTGGAAGCTTTGTCTTTTGAGCTAGGTGTTCAGGCCCCCTGGTGCCGTGTCCTGTAGACTTCTTGTCTTTGCTTCCTGGTACCTGTGCCTGTTGTCCTTACCGTCCTGAAGAACTCAGTGACTCTGCTGACCTGGTTATTCCCGTCCCGGCCACGCCAGTGCTCTGGCTGCCGTGTACCCTGCCCCCCGGTGGGATACTCGGTCCAGTGGATCCACCTCCTGGGCCCATCAGTCCTCCCGGTCCTGACAGTTTGATCAGGCCATGGATCCCGCTGGAGCACAAACATCTGAGCTGGCCGAACTACGCCAGGAACTGGTGCAACAGCGTGACACCTTACACCCGATGCTGAAATTCCTGGCGTCCATGGACCACCGGTTATATACACTGCAGACCGCTGCTTCGTCTGAGTCTACGCAGCAACCAGCCTCCGGCTCCGAACCAGTTTCCTCCACGGCCTCGCAACTTCGCCTCGCTGCTCCGCCTCGCTATGCAGGGGATCCCAAGTCCTGCCGCGGCTTCTTGAACCAGTGCTCCCTGCATTTCAAGTTGCTTCCTCATTTGTTTGTCTCAGACCAGGCTAAAGTGGCGTTCCTGATGTCACACTTGGAAGGCGAAGCTCTAGCCTGGATTAACCCCCTGTGGGAGAATGAGGATCCAATGACCACTAACATCCGGGAATTCTTGCACGCTTTCCGAAGTACATTCGATGAACCCGGACGTACCACCACAGTGACCTCTTCGCTCCTCCGGCTACGCCAAGGGACCCTGACCGTCGGCCAATACGCCATCCAGTTCCGCACGCTCGCCTCTGAGCTGGGCTGGAACAATGAGGCCTTGACGGCGGCCTTTTGGGAAGGACTCTCTGGCCGCGTCAAAGACGAGCTTGCTGGCCGTGACGTTCCACGCACCTTGGACGCTTTAATATCCTTAGCCACCCGGATCGACCTCCGTTTCCAGGAGCGAACCAAAGAGGTATTCCGGGAGAAGCAACCACCCCGTCACGCCTTGTCCCCGCAGAGGCCTACCGCTCCTTTGCCCCTGCCTTCCTGTGACATGTTTCCGGAACCCATGCAAATTGACCGACTGAACCAAGCCAAGCAACGCCGTGCAGAACGGCTCGCCCTGGGCCTGTGCTTCTATTGTGGAGACGGGTCACACATGCTTCGGACATGCCCTGAGAAACCTGGTAGACCCCAGGCCCAAGGGATGGTGGGAACCGCTACCCTTGGCACCGGAATCCCCTCCGTTCCACTTACACAGACTGTCCAGGTGACGACGAAGAAGACCAGGTTCACAGCAGAGGCCCACATCGATTCTGGGGCAGCGGCTAATTTCATACACCAGTCTGCAGTGGACCGATACCAGGTACCTGTGATCCCGCTTGCCAAGCCCCTCTGGTTCGCCTCCGTGGACGGCAAACTGCTATACGAACCTGTCCGATATACCACTGAACCAGTGAGACTCCAGGTTGGCACTTGGCATACTGAGACCATCACCTTCTATGTGATCCCGAGGATGGCTCCTGAGCTCCTGTTGGGCCTACCCTGGCTTCAACTCCATGACCCTGCCATTAGTTGGCACTCTGGCGCTATTACTCGCTGGGGCTCCTTGTGTCATGACCACTGCCTACAGCCCGTTCCTCGGCCCCTGTCACCTGAACCTGCTATGCCGCCGGAAGAAGAAGAGGCGACGACGCAGTCCAGCGGTGTACCACAGCTCCTGGCACTTGTGCCTGTGGTGCCACCGGACCCAGAAGCAGAGTCGACGCAGTCCAGCGTCGTGCCACCATCCCTGGCACCTGAGACTTTGATGCCCCCTGCTACTGAGGATGACACACTATCCTGTACCCGGTCCGAGACGCCCGAACCGGTCGCCCACGACTCCAGTCCTGCTTCTGACTGTCTTCCCCTATCCGTTGCCTCCGTTGCCGCTGACTTGGGTTCTCCGATACGGGACATAGTGGCCATGAAAACGGTCCGGGGTAGGCAGTCCTTCCTGGTCGATTGGGTGGATTGCGGTCCCGAGGCTCGGTCCTGGTTGTCCCGGAAGTACGTTGCTGCCCCTCTTCGGCGCGCCTACATGTCCCGGCCGCGGGGAGGGGGGCTTCAAGGGGGGGGTACTGTCACGCTCCCGGTGTCCCAGCAGCCCTCCTTACCCACTGAGCCGGTTCCTGCATCGCACCACCGCTCCATACCCACTGATCCAGTCGTACCTGCATTGCACCACCGCTCTGTACCCACTGATCCAGTCGCACCTGCATCGCACCACCGCTCCGTACCCACTGATCCGGCCTCACCGTCATTGCACTGCTCCGTACCCACTGATCCACTCCACGTGTCCACCGGTCATGGCTGCCGCTCCCGCTCGTGCTCTCCTGTGTCCTGCTCCTGGTCTCATGAGTCTGACTCTGAGTATTAGCCTCATGCCTCTGTATAGGACCAGGCCGCGCCCACTCTCCTGGTTTTATGGACCCAGCACACCTGAAGCAGGATGTGACCTACGGCTGTGCTGGGTATATAAGACTGGCCCTTCCATAGGGGCGTTGCCTGATCAACGTGTCTGGAAGCTTTGTCTTTTGAGCTAGGTGTTCAGGCCCCCTGGTGCCGTGTCCTGTAGACTTCTTGTCTTTGCTTCCTGGTACCTGTGCCTGTTGTCCTTACCGTCCTGAAGAACTCAGTGACTCTGCTGACCTGGTTATTCCCGTCCCGGCCACGCCAGTGCTCTGGCTGCCGTGTACCCTGCCCCCCGGTGGGATACTCGGTCCAGTGGATCCACCTCCTGGGCCCATCAGTCCTCCCGGTCCTGACACCACAGCTTATAGTCACCAAATCTGGTGACAGGTTCCCATTAAAAGAAATGTAAAGTCTCTTGTTGTAATTGCTGCTGTTGATGGCGGAGTGGACCTTGCAGCAGAACAACAATTCCAGGAAGAATGGAGCCCTAAGCAGAGCCATGGGTGGAGTGACCCATGACTCAGCTTTGGAGGGCAAGCAAAAGGTTAAAAGCAGAGCAAGCTGGGCTGTGCTGGGATTGGATACTTTAAGGTGAGGAAGTTTAGGGAGGTGTGGTGAGGAGATTTGTAGGAACGTATATAGGATGAGGTAAAAGGGGTGGCCTGCAATTGGCACGTAGGCACTACTGCTGAAGGTACATGTGCCCGTCCTCACCTTCTCTCAATGCCTGAATCTGAGGATGTGTGCGCTGGAGGATCTTCAGGGATGGCAAGGGGAGCTGCCAGCAGGTCTGATGGAGCAGAGATCCAGGCACGGCTGCAAGAGATCGTGGGATGACTGCCGGCAGGAGCGGATGATGCTTCTACCCCTGCACGGCTATCACGCAGGGCCAGGCTGCTAGAGTGCCTCTCCCCTGACGTCGCTCCGGGCCCCGGTGGCGCCGCAGGAGCCCCTACGGGGACCCTCCTCATTGTGGCCTGTTCCCTCTGCAGCTGTTCGCAGGCCTCGATGTGGGAGGAATCCATAGAGGCGGCTAAATGGCTGTCTGTCGTTTGTGGAAGGGCATCCAGGTATGGGGTGGTTGTGAACCTGAAGGGGAGGTAAATTGAGGTACTAAGTGAAGCCTCTACAATACTGCAGTCAAGGAACAGGTGCATGTTTTTTGCCACGTGAGCACAAGGATGGCTTCCTTTAAGAAATAAGGGCAATTAGGTATCCTCTATCAAGGCTGAGCATGCATCATTATTTTTCAAAAGGAAGTAGAATCCATGCGCTATGGCAGCTAATGTAGTGACCTTGGACATGTAGGAGCTGAGTTTTCACACAGATGACTGAATGTGTATTGATGTTTCCTGGACAATCATATAGATAACTTATTATGCAATGGAGGAAGAGGATGAAGAGTAGAGAAATCAGTAGATGATTATGGTGATTATGACATAAACCAGGCACTATCCGGCCGCATTAGCGATGCCGTTGCATGTGACACCTATGAGTAATTTTGCATCGTTGCAAAAACGTGCAAAATCGCTCATCAGTGACATGGGGGTCCATGTGGGCAGCGGTTCAGTGACGCTGCTGTGACGTAGCTGTGACGCTGAACAAACCGCCCCCTTAGAAAGGAGGCGGTTCGCCAGACACAGCGACGTCGCTAGGCAGGTATGTGTGACAGGTCTGGGCGATGTTGTGTGACACGGGCAGTGATTTGCCCGTGTCGCACAACCAATGGGGGCAGAAACGCACGCTAGCGATATCGGTACTGATATCGCAGCGTGTAAAGCGGCCTTAACACTTCACTAACACTGATTGTTCTCAATAATGGATGATGCTGTTGTGAAATATCTTCTGTGGCAATTGAAGTGATATGGCTAAGGTCACTTTCACATTGCGTTCAAACCCCCTGCAAAACGGGATTTACAAATAAACACAGACCCCCTGCCTCCCAAAGAATGAGCTGGAGTTGGTATATGTGCAACTGGCAGTCATGGAATCCCCCACAGGCTGACCAAGAGTGAGAAAATCCAACCAGAGAAGCTAGGGCCTGTTGACGAGCTAGACTGTTTTCATACGAGGCCTAATGCAGGTGTTCCTGGTCCTCCGTTTTGCAGGTGCAGCCATCGCCAGCAGGACTTGACAGTTCTCTTTTCTTCAATACTCCTGCCAGGATATTGGTCTTATCTGAGTCTCAACATGAAGTTCATCACTTTACAGGCAATTATCTGCTCTATCCTTACAGACGGATGCACTCTTTACATACAGAAATCAGATTTTATGCTAAATTGCTTCAATGCTATAGCAATTATTGTGATTCTAAGAGCAGCTTTCCCTTGCACAGGTGAGAAAAGGGGGCTTTACACGCAGCGACATTGCTAGCGATGTCGCTCGTGAAAGCACCCACCCCCGTCGTTTGTGCATCACGGGCAAATCACTGCCCATGGCGCACAATATCGCTAACACCCGTCACACGTACTTACCTTCCTAGCGACGTAGCTGTGGGCGGCAAACAACCTCTTCATTAAGGGGCAGGTTCGTGCGCCATCACAGCGATGTCACACAGCAGCCGACCAATACAAGCGGAGGGGCAGAGAGAAGCCGCATTAACGGCACACCCACCTTGTTGCTGGAGGACGCAGGTAAGCTGTTCATCGCTCCCGGGGTGTCACACGTAGCGTTGTGTGCTGCCTCAGGAACGATGAACAACCTACGTCCACAACAACCAACGAGATTTTGAAAATGAACGACGTGTCAATGATCAACGATTAGGTATTTTTGATCGTTAACAGACGTTGGTAGCTGTTACACGCAATGACGTCGCTAACGACGCCGGATGTTCGTCCGGAAATCCATGACCCCGACGACATATTGTTAGAGATATCGTTGCGTGTAACGGGGCCTTAAGTCTCCTTAACCCAACTCATATTGCAGATTTTCAGCAGAAACATTAACATTCCTAGAATCGGATATTGTCTTTTGTAAATAAACAAATTGAAGAGACCATGATACATGTTTGCATTGGGTATTTTTGTATTGTTTTGTGGATATCAGATAATAGGTGGTATTGAGGGAGAATAAACTATTTTACTTGGAATATATAGCATTTGTGTTCGGTTGTATCTGATTCCTTGTAGTTTTGGGCTTGTGCTGACTTTAACCATTTGTTCAGAACTAGTCTGACCACTGTAAGTTTTCTCTTCTGTTCTTACTTCCAGTGATGTAATCACATTATCTTTCCCATCTTTTGCCAGGTTCCATTATTGCAGTTCCTTAAATAGGTTCTTAGTAGAAATGAGTGAATTACTTGAAATTCAAATTCACCGGCCTCATCAAATATTCCTCCAAAATTTGGTTTGTGGTGAAAAAATTTGCATAAATCTCAATTCTGTTAAGCTTGCAATTTGGAAAATACATGTAGGGGAGAGGAGAGAGAGAGAGAGAGGACCCCACTGACCATAAGAGCTTACATCCTATAGGAAAAGGAGGACCCCGCTGACCATCAGTTCTTACATTTTATAGGAGAGACATAGAGGACCCCCTGACCATAAGAACTTATGTGACGCCCTGGGCAAGCCAGGGGTCACAGGTCATCACACCACCACACCCTACACCCCAGTTAGGAACACCAAGGCTACCAAAATCCTTGTTGCCTTCCTCCAGGGAGAGATGTTCACACCAGGGGGTGGGCCAGGCGGTTGGCTCCGCCCACCGAGGAGTTCACAGCCCTGGAGGCGGGAGAACCAGGCAGATAGAGTTTGGAGGAGGAAGTGGAAGGAGTTGGAGTTGAGCTCAGGCAGAGCTTGAGTGAGGAACAGAGAACAGTTTAGGAGAGTGAAGAGTAAACAGTGGAGGGAGGAAAGTGAAGTGAAGTGGAAGGAAGTAGTAGTAAAGCTAAAGAGAAAAGCTGAAGTGACAGTAGTAAAGCCTGAAGTTGGTCCGGCTGTGTGCCCCGGACAGTGACAGCAAGGTCAGCAGACGGCGGTGATAGTCTGCAGGGGTGACTGCTCGGAGGTTGCTGGAAGGACCGCGGACGGGTAGTGGCCCGGTGGTCTGGAGCAGTATACGAAGAACAGTCAGCACCAGGGAAGGGGCCTTTCGGATCCCGGCAAGGCTATGAGTCGCAATAATTTGCCAAATCCGTCAGTGAAGGGGACGTCTGTCTCCAAACAACCAAGTCCCGATTGAAGGCAACAGTCCGACCGTTACAGAGAGACACCGCCACCGCCAGGGCACCAGTTTCTCAGGGCCAGCGCCTGCGGGCAAAGTAGGGCTCCTCCGGCCCATATCCAAGCCGGTGGGAACCCATCGCAACCATCATCAACTTAGGTGCAGGACAGAGGGACCGTCATCGTCACCTACTGGGGAAAGCAAGTGCAGCCGTCCGTGGGAACCGTCTTTCCAGCCGTGTGTTTTACCGAAAACTGTGTCAACATCTCAGGCTGAGTGAGTACCACAGTGCCGCAAGGCACAGCACTGCCCCCGCGTCCCTGCACCCCACCAAGCCCTGCATCACCCACCTAATCACTGGGCCCCGGGATCACCAACCCCTACCCACGGAGGGGCAACACAACAACTGGCTGCTCCATACCATCCTTCCCGGGATCCCCATACAGAGCAGCGGTGGTGTCAACAAATCACCACAACCGTGGGTGGCGTCACGGACAATAACCAATCCCCACACCCAAAATCCCCTTTCACTCATGGGCGAGGAGCGCCGCTAGAGTCCCCGGGATCCGGCCCATCGCTCGAGCCACCGAGCAGCAGCAGGCCGCAGCAGGCCGCAGCAGCCGCGGCAGCCGGACCCGAGCAGCAGTGGGAGAGCGGGGCGTCCCCTCCTCCGCCCGCGACACTTACACTGTACAGGAAAGAGAGAGATAGAGGATGTCGCTCACCAAAGTAGCTTACACTCTTTAGGAGTGAGAGGACTCTGCTGGCTATAAGAGCTTACACTCTATAAGAGAAAGAGAGGATCCCGCTGACTATAATAGCTTACAATCTACAGAATAGAGAGAGAGGACCCCGCTGACTGTAAGAGCTTATACTCTACAAAATAATGAGATAGAGAGGACTCTGCTTACCATAAGAGCTTACACTTCACAGCAGAGAGAGGACTCCGCTGACCATAAGAGCTTATGTGACGCCCTGGACTAGCCAGGTCGTCACAGGTAACATACAAACACCCCCACCCCCACTAGACAGTAACATTAGCCAAACACAAAACCCTTGTTGCCTCCCTCCAGAGTCTGATGTCCACACCAGGGGGCAGAGCCAAGTGGTTGGCCCAGCCCACCAAGGAGTTCACAGGCCTGGAGGCGGGAAAAGAGTCAGTCAGAAGTTGGAGTTTAGTCCAGGAGGTTCAAGTGAGAGGAGTGAAGTGGAGAGTGTCTGGGTTTGTGGCCCAGGCACTGACAACAAGGTTGGCAGACGGTGGTGGCCGTCTGCAGGAGTGGTGAATCAAAACCGTAGGACCGGGGTCGGGCGTTGGCCCGCCGGTACCGACCGGGGAGCAAAGTGAAGCCATCAGACACAGGCAGGGCCATCGGACCCCGGCTAGGCTTGGAGTCGCCGTCAACAGTCAAATCCGAGTGTGACAGGAACCCCAGGGGTTTCCTAACAGCCAAAGACCTGTTAGAAGGCAACCGCCCACACCGTGAGGGTATACAGCTACCACCTAAGGCAAGAGACCCAAGGGCCAGCGCCTGCGGGCAAACGGGCTCCTCCGGCATCCAAACACCGGGGAGCGGACTACCATTGAGGATCCATCGTAGTCAAACAAGTACACAAAGGTGCAGGGAAAGACAGCCGCCATCACCTGTCCGGGGAGAGACACTGCAGCCGGCTGTGAGACCCGTCCATCCAGCCGCTTGGTTTACTGAGGACTTTGTGCATCTCTTACTGAGTGATTACACCTGTGCCATCCGGCACCGCGCTGCGCTGTCCCTGCAACCCTGCACCTCACCAACCCTGCCTCCTCGTCACACCACCGGGCCCCGGGACCACCGACCCCTACCCATGAAGGGGGAAAACAACATCCCAGCTGCTCCCTACCATCGCTCCCTGGATCCCCGTCACCAGCAGCGGTGGTGCCCATCTTCACCACAACCCGTGGGTGGGACTAAATCCCCCAAACCAACCACCCTTTTCACTCACGGGCGAGGAGCGCCGCTCGAGTCCCCAGATCCGGCCCACCGCTCGAGCCACCGAACAGCAGCCGCAGCAGCGCCAGACCCGAGCGTTAGCGAGCGCAGCAGCAGCGTCCTCCCCTCCCGCGACACTTACACTCTACAGTAGAGAGCGAGAGACCCAGTTGACCATAGGAGCTTACACTCCACAGGAGAGAGAGGACCATACTTACCATAAGAGCTTACACTCTACAGGAGAGAGAGAACCCCGCTGACCATAAAAGCTTACACTCTATTGGTTTGCCACACCGGTCCATCCATATTATTCCATCCTGTTGTTTGGAGTTCCTTGTATTATTGCTGTTTATTTTACTCCTGTCTATCTTATGCATGCTGTGTCTTTAATCTAGAGTGGGACTAGCGTTCCCACTGCCCTTCTCACTGGACAGGGATGTGCCTATGAAAAGACAGGAATAGGTATGTGATTGCTGCATGGGGTGAAAGAACTCATCTAGGGATGTCAGGGAGCTCAGGGCTGCTTAGGGTAAGTGTCAGGGATTGTACCTCCCTATCCTTGCCTAGTGGCAGTGTATCCCTTCTCCCATCCAACATTATGCTGACCTTGGTGAAGTGTGACAACCTAGAGCTCCCTAGAGTGGAACCTGGTGCCTATCGTCAAACAAGTCTACCCTCAGCATCAAAAGCTCTGGTAAAAGTTGAGTAGGCGCTTAGTCAGGTCCCGCTCAGGATAAGCCGGGTTTTGGGACCAGTGGGCCTACATTCCTCTCTCCCCTCCACCACCATTCCATGACACTTGCCCTCCGTGTTTTCAGTGTGTGAAAAATAAAACATATGCTGTTTTTAAGGTGCCATTACTGCAGTATATTACAGATCAATCAATTCACACTCACACTAACTATGCAGCTGCAGCACCTCCCTATCTCACTTGAATCTTTGGGTCATTATTCACAGACTGAAACTATCACTCCCATTTTCAATATGTTTCAGCACTGCCGTAGTACACCACAACCAGATTAGGGAATTTTCTATCCCTATGAGGAATGAGCTGTGCAGCCTGACCTCTATCCCTATGCTGTAAAATCTTAAAATAGTGCTGCTTTCCCAGCCCTCATCTTTTATGGTGTCTTTGATAGCTTCCCTGACTGGCTGCGATAGACCTTTTGATGTGATAGCTCCATGGCACTATGGGGAAGCCCACAAGGCCAGGCCTGACATCATTAGCCCGCTCTCTGAATCTTCCAGAGTGTATGAAACTATTATGCCTATTTATTTATTTTTTCCTGATCCTTACAAATCGAATGCAAGATCTGCAGGAGGACCCTGCACATTGCAGATTCATATTATGGAGTTGTGGTGATGAAAGTCACAAATTAGATCAACCTAAGATTTACATTTTTTACTTTTGTTTTCAGAGAGATTTGGAATTCAGCCATAAATTGGTTGAGTTTGATATCTATTGACACATTATTTTCTTCTTCTAAATAATTTTTAAAGTTGTCTTTAAAGGTTTTAATCTTGAATATCCTATTTATCTAAACACATGGTCAAAATTGTTGGTACCCGTCATATAAAGAAAGAAAAACCCACAATGTTTACAGAAATAACTTGAATCAGACAAAAGTAATAAAAAAAGAAAAATCTATGAAAATGACCAAATGGAAAGTCAGACATTGCTTTTCAACCATGCTTTCACAGAATTAAAAAAAAAAAATACAACTCATGAAACAGGCCTGGACAGAAATGATGGTACCCCTGAAAATAATGTGACAAAAGGACATGTTAAATCAAGATGTGTCCACTAATTAGCATCACAGGTGTCTACAATCTTGTAATCAGTCAGTGGGCCTGTATATAGGGCTACAGATACTCACTGTGCTGTTTGGTGACATGGTGTGTACCACACTCAACATGGACCACGGGAAGTAAAGGAAAGAGTTGTCTCAGGAGATTAGAAAGAAAATTTATAGACAAGCATGCTAAAGGTAAAGGTTATAAGACCATCTCCAAGCAGCTTGATATTCCTGTAACTACAGTTGCACATATTATTCATAAATTTAAGATCCATAGGATTGTAGCCAACCTAACTGGATGTGGCAGCAGGAGGAAAATTGATGACAAGTCAAAGAGACGTATAATATGAATGGTAACAAAAAAGCCCAGGAAAACTTCTAAAGAGATTAAAGGTGAACTTCAAGCTCAAGGAACATCAGTGTCAGATCGCACCATCCGTCGTTGTTTGAAGCTAAGTGGACTTCATGGGAGACAACCAAAGACGACAACATTGTTGAAAAAAAACATATAAAATCCAGAATTGGAATTTGCCAAACTACATGTTGACAAGCCACAAAGCTTCTGGGAGAATGTCCTATGGACAAATGAGACAAAATTGGAACTTTTTGGTAAGGCACATAAGCTCTATGTTCACAGACGGAAAAATGAAGCATATCAAGAAAAGAACACTGTCACTACTGTGAAACATGGAGGAGGCTCTGTTATGTTCTGGGGCTGATTTGCTACATCTGGCACAGGGTGTCTTGAATCTGTGCAAGGTACAATGAAATATCAAGACTATGAAGGGATTCTAGAGAGAAATGTGCTGCCTAGTGTCAGTAAACTTGGTCTCAGTCACAGGACATGGGTCTTGCAACACGATAATGACACAAAAAACACAACTAAGAACCCTCAAGAATGGCTAAGAGGAAAACATTGGACTATTTCTGAAGTGGCCTTCTATGAGCCCAGACCTAAATCCTATTGGGCATCTTTGGAAAGATCTAAAACATGCTGTCTGGAAAAGGCAACCTTCAAACATTAGATAACTGGAGCAGTTTGCTCTTGAGGATTTGCAAAAATACCTGTTGAGAGGTGCAGAAGTCTCATTGACAGTTATAGGAATCGTTTGATTGCAGTGATTGCCTCAAAAGGATGTGCAACAAAATATTAAGTTAAAGGAGGAAGGGTGCCATCATTTCTGTCCAGGCCTATTTCATGAGTTTTATTTTTTTTAAAAATTCTGTGGAAGCATCATTGAACAGCAATGTCTGACTTTAATTTGTTCATTATCAAAGATTTTTTATTTATTATTACTTTTGACAAATTCAAGTTATTTCTGTGACCATTGGTTTTTTTTCTCTCATTAAACGAGGGGTACCAACAATTTTGACCGTGTGTCCAGTATATCCGATGTGTACTAACCTAGCTATAGTACTTTACTGACTGTTTATTACACTATATAGTATGGCACAACATTTATGTCATGTGGTGTTCAGCTTTGCACTTGCTGGATGTCATGGCGGGGTCGGACTCTGTTTCTGTTTACACCACAAAGTCTTACAAGCAACCTGAGGTCTTTTAGTTGTACAGCCTGACTCAGGCATCGGCTGAGTTTTGCTTGACTGCTCACCAGTCCAGCAGGAGTTAATTTCTGCTGGATTTGTAAAGTGCTATTCAGAGCTCAGGCTGCTAATGACCATTAACAACCACCTTCACTCTTTATAAGGTTCTGGATCTGGTTGCTTGTTGCTGAATACAGCTTAGCATTGCTCCTGCGATATTGGTCCTTATTGTAGTGATCTAGAGCCTCATGATCTGCCTTGTGCCTTCCTAAGGGGTGTGTAAATATCCCTGTTGTTAGTTTATTTCTTCTCTGTGTTTTATTTTCTCCTGGGTTTGTATTGTCTCTCCCTCATGTCTGATTGCAGTGTGCATGAGTTTTGGTTCTTTCCTCTGTGTTGTTTGCGGGGTTTGATTCTCCAGTCCCGACCCTCTCCCAGGATGAGGGAGAGGGGGTGTAAGATCAAGGCTTAAACAGGAGTTAGGGTCACACTGGCGGCTCAGACCTAGCTACTATCAAGTTTACCTCCAGGATGAGGGTGTTACGGGGGGCTGTCTGATAATAACACCTAAAGGAATATCAGACAGTCAGGGTCCACCGTGCAAAGACTCTGCTGCAGACTATGGCAGAGTGCAATACCTCTGTTAAACTCACAGAGGAATATAATTAGTAAATAAGGCAATTCCTCCCTTATTTGGAGGGTGTGTGTAATGGTCTCTGTTAATGATCACAGAGACAAAAGCAGTGAGTGTGAAATGGCACCTACCTAGGTCCATTCCTCTAGTGGTGCCAAGAGACGGACAGCAGCGTAAGCCGCACAAAGCTCCTACCTGCGTTCGCTCCACTAGTGTGCGAGGACACGAACCACTAGATATGGCACCTGCCTAGGTCCGCTCTTCTAGTGGTGCAAAAGAGACGGACAGCAGCGTAAGCCGCACAAAGCTCCTACCTGCATTCGCTCCACTAGTGTGCGAGGACACGAACCACTAGATATGGCACCTGCCTAGGTCCGCTCTTCTAGTGGTGCAAAAGAGACGGACAGCAGCATAAGCCGCACAAAGCTCCTACCTCTGTTCGCTCCCCTAGTGTGCGAGGATACGAACAACTGCCAGACGCAGTAAAAGGAACGTTACCCTAGCGGCAACATCCACCTACGAGTAGAATCACAAGGCCCAGCCAGACCATGTGCCTCAGGCACCTGCCTATGTCCGCTCCCCTAAGAGGTAAGGATATGGACTGCAGCCGAAGCTGTAAGGTATAAGAATGCTACCCTGCTGGTAGCGCTCACCTAGCATAGACAGAGAGATGCCTAGAGGAACGTGCACAGAGCGTCTACTCTCATGCATGAACCAAAAGGACTGAGTGCCATGCGGCGTGCGTCAGGGTCTTATATAGACTCTGTGCCTCATCCAAGATGGAGGACACCAGAGCCAATCCGCTGCCAGAATGACAGGAATGACGTCACGCTGGCCTATCACCGAGCAAAGCGTCACAAGCACATGACCAGCGACCAATCGGCATAGAAGGTGTCAGAGACATGTGACCTCGTGTCAGCGATGATGTCACCCACACATGTGCAATGGCTCCAAGATAGGACTTAGTCTCCAGCGCTTGCACATGTGCAGTAGCAAGAAATCTGGACATAGTCTCCAGTGCTCGCACATGTGCAGTGCAAGAAATCTGGACATAGACTCCAGTGCCACAGCAACCGTAACAGAGGGACAGTGTAGGGTCCCTAGTTTAGGGTCAGCTTTGAGGTCCCTCTCATCTTACCCTGATTGCTCATGACTGTTACATAACATTACTTTATAAGTGTCATTATTATACTATCAAGTAATTTAAGTACTCTGTGGTATTTCTACCTTTTTTTTAAGTGGGGTGACATATCCTGTTTCAAGTTACATCTTTTATTACTCTTCTATTTAATTTTTTCCTTGCTTTCTCAAACAAATCAAAGCTTGATTACCTCAATGTTGAGTAATTGTCCCTTTTTTATCCACATTTACATTTTTATAGATTTTTAAAGTAAATGTGGATAAAGAAAACATTTTTTTAAAATGCATTTAATATGAACCAGATTTAAATAATGTTGTTTTCTAATGTTACATTTCTTGCCATAAATTATAATGCAATGATCATAAATCTTATGACTCGGAATGTGTCACCACTCGCATAATATCATAATATACCTTCTGTATTTTGCTCTGGTGCATGATAGATGTGATCCTCAGAAGTAATTAACTTATGAAGCGTGTTCACTATAGCAGGCATTGTTAAGGACATTCTTGAATTTTTCTTTCGACTTTCAATCCTTCGTGAAGAACTCTATAAATTCTTGACTGCTTTTTAATCTTGAGAGGTCGTAGCACCCAGTGCATATTATGAACGAGGTTCCAAGGTTCTATTTCATTTCTATGGTCCGTTCATCAAAGCAATGTTTTTCAATGCTTCCCAGGACTTTTCTCATTTCCTTTTAGTTTTTACTAAGCGGCACAAATAATTTTTTGTGTCCCTGAAAGTTTTCATATCAATAGCCATCTTCTACCTTTTTTTATAGCTGATGGTTGAAATTTTCAATTTATAGGATTTATTTAACCCTGTGTTAGGAACAAATGGCCCATAAGAAATGTTAAATTGAAATCTTGTTGAACTTTATATTTTGAAGGAAATAATTGTGTAAAATAAGTCATAAAAAGTTGGTTGTTTAGTGTTGGAATTATAGGGGTTCTGATGCCTCTACCCATGGGGGATGTGGACTGAATTTGTATATGGCAAAATTATGGGTAGTTCAATATATAAATAACATAGGAGAGAAAAAAACCTTTCAGCTTAACGCACTGCTATAATATAGCACATACAGGAGGATGGACGGCTCAAGGGCGGTGTTCCCATAGAGCATAGAATATAGATCACCAGAGAAATTGTAGAAGTAGCACCCGATATCTTCTAAAAATTCAATTATTGTAAATCCATTAAAAACCAAACAGTAATATTTAAAAGTAGAGAGTTATGAGATCTTATGCGTTTCGAACACCAAAAATTAGATCCTTAAACATAGATGAACCATCTATGAGTAAGGACTTAATTTTTAGAGTCCGAAACTTGTTGGATCTTATGACTCTACTTTTAAATGTTACTATTTAGTTTTTAATGGATTTTCAACAAATGGAATTTTTATTTTTTGGGGTGCTGGACTTTTACAATTTTTCTTGTAATCTAGATAAATGACATAATTACCAAACTTTGTCCACTATACTAGTGGGCTATATTATAAGATAATATTTTACAAATGTCACATGCACAGGGGCAAGTGGGGGAAACTCACTCCTACTATATCTACTTTAGTGGTCACTGGTTGCTGCATCCTAGCATTCATTTTGTCTAGTGATTTACCATATTTTTCGGTTTATAAGACGCACCTCAAATTTAGAGGAAAAAAAAGGGTTAAACAAAAGGGTCTGTCTTAAAATCCGGTGGTCTCTTACTGGGAGCGGGTGTCAGTGGTGGTGGAGCGAAGTCATGGGAGGCAGGGGCAGAATAGGGCAATGCTGCGGGGGCTGTGCTGGGGCTTTAGGCGCTGTGCCGGAGCTGTGGGCAATGTGCTGGGTTGGGGTTGCAGGCCAAGGGAGCTGTGTTCAGCTGGGGCTGCAGGCGCCATCCTGAAAATGTCGACTGTGCGTACTTCAAATAATAGCGCCTAGAGTTGGCGCATGCGCAGATGGAGATCTCGGCCTGAGAGCTCATCAGGCCCATTGATCTCCCAGCAGTGGACTTAAGGAAAATGGCGCCGTGAGGTGGCGCATGCCCAGGGGAGATTGTGAGCAGAGAGCTATATCCTTAAAGGGAACCAATCACCAGCCAGTGCTATACTGGCACTATCAAGCTGATTCTCTACATACCTTTAGTGGTCAGTTCAGATGTTTAGGTTTTGAAATCCAAAAAAATAAACTTTATAAAATCGACACCTACTTGAGTGATAGCAGCTGAGGATCAGATAATATCTGGGGGGGGTATTCATAGTTATCCCCTCCCTCTGTTAGAATTAGCATAAGTATTATACAATCGATCTAACTTTTCTTATCCAGGACCTGCGTGAGGTCATACCTATGTGGCCAGAAGGGGTGGGGCCTCAGCCAATAGGAATATTTTGCTTCCTGATATCACCTTTGTTGGCTGAGGCCCGGCCCCTTCTGGTCGCATTGGTATGACCTCAGCACAGGTCTTGGAAGTGAAAAGTTTCATTTATTGTATAATACAGTACTTATGCTAATTCTAACAGGAGGAGGGGATAACTCTGAATATCCCCCCAGATATTATCTGATCCTCAGCTGCTGTCACTCAAGAAGCTGTCGATTTTATAAACTTTACTTTCTTGGATTTCAAAACCTAAACATCTGAGCTGACCACTAAAAGTATGTATAGAATCAGCCTGATAGTGCCAATATAGCCCTGGCTTTAGGTTATATACAAAAATCCTGTTGATTGGTTCCCATTATACATGCCCCATTTATGTTTCGTATCCCCAGTTCCCACGACATGATCCCAGTGTACATGATTTAGCTCTTCCCTTAATTTGATGAAATCACCTTCCTAAAGTTCCAGATTTTTGAATTTCCTCTTTGAAATGCTCTATTGAATATTCCATTGAAGCTTACCATATTATGATCATTGTATCCCAAATGATACCGGACATGTAGATCTGAAATTGTATCTAGTCTATTTGACAGGGTTAGATACATTACGGGAAAAATGCTTGAGTTCCCCATTGACTTCCATTATACTCAGTACACGAGTTGAGCCCATCCAAGCATCCAACAGCTTGTTACGTTACGAGTATCGAGCACCCGAGAATGGTAGTGCTTATTCATCACTAGATCACATACTAAAATGGAGACAAACAGTACTGATAAAACCAGACAAACAATGGAAAATTGGTAAGAAAAACACTAAACTATGCTCTAATGTTAAACTATGATATTACGTTTAACTAGGCACTTAAAGAGGTGGTTCACTACTTAGTTTTCCAAGTCACATCGATATAACGTTGAGAAAGAAGGCTTCTCTCAAATACCTTGTGTTGGAAATAGGGCCCGTGAGTGGCACTATTGTGGTCCGCTCATTCCCATCGCATAACCCCCAGGCTCCATGACCTCTGATGTCTGGTGATGTCATGTCAACTTCCAGTTGACCTGACATCACCGCAGCTGGCCCCAGTCTCCGTGAGTGACTAGACTGTGGGTGTTTTACTGCTCGTCCCAGCCCAGCATCGTTCCTGCTTGCGGCACTCTGCAGTGAAGGAGGGAGCAGGGAGATGCTGGGCTGTGATGAGTCGTGAAACGCTGCCCGCAGCCCAGTCACTCACGGAGACTGTGGCCAGCCACAGTGCTGTTAGATCAACTGGAAGTTGACATGACATCACTGGACATCAGAAGTAACGGAGCCTGGGGGCCACGCAATGGGGATGAGTGGACCGCAATAGTGCCACTCACAGGCACTATTGCCAACACAAGATGTTTTTGAGAAGCCTTGTTTCTCAACATTATATCAATGTGGCCAGTAATGCTAAAAAGTGAACCACTCCTTGAATGCAGCCCTCAACTGCTCAGCAGCCCTCGCTTAGGAGTCACTGGGACTTGTAGTTATCCAACCAATAAGTAACATGTGTGGCTGCAAGAAAACTCAATCATCTGACACTTGCTAAATATAAAACCTCTGATTGTATAATAACTGCTGCACCCAGTAAATAAAGTAACACATCATTGGATTCAGGATTTCTTTGCCTACATCATGCAAATTGTTGAAATGAATGAAGCAAACTTTGCATCCAGTTTATTCATCCTGTTTCCCATGTATCATAAATCTAATATATAAAGCTGAATGTGTGTATGTATGTATGTGTGTATGTCCGGGATTGGCATCTGCACCGTCGCAGCTACAGCCACAAAATTTTGCACAGTCACACGTCTGGACCCCGAGAGCATCATAGGTTATGTTGTGAGGCGAAATTTTAACCCCGCGCATTCCAATTTACCAATTAATTTTTCCCCTATCTACATAATGGGGAAAAAGTGAAACGAAAAGTGTATCCGCACCGTCGCATTTACAATCACGAAATTTTGCACAAAACACCTCATGTGACCCAGGGAATGTCATAGACTATGTTTTGACAGGAAAATTTAACCCTGTGCTTTACAGTTACTCTCCAAAAAACATGCCTCCATTAAAGTAAATGAAGCCTGGAACTACAGGTTATTAGTAGGAGCTGTGATTGGTTGCTATAGGAACAAAAGACATTCATAGTATAAGAAGCTTATATGTGAGGTAATAAGATGTCGGTGGGGAGACAGACAGAGAGACAGACAGAGACAGACAGAGAGACAGACAGGGAAAGAGAGAGATAGAGACAGACAGGGAAAGAGACAGACAGAGACAAATGGTGAAAGAGACAGACGGTGAAAGAGACAGACAGAGACAGATGGTGGAAGAGATAGACAGAGACAGAGGGGTAAAGAGACAGACAGAGACAGACCTGGAAAGAGACAGACAGAGACAGACCTGGAAAGAGACTGACCTGGAAAGAGACAGACAGAGACAGACCTGGAAAGAGACAGATCTAGAAAGAGACTGAGCTGGAAAAAGACAGACCTGGAAAGAGACAGATGGGGAAAGAGACAGATGGGGAAGGAGACAGACCTGGAAAGAGACAGATGGGGAAAGAGGCAGATGGGGAAGGAGACAGATGGAGAAAGAGACAGATGGACAAAAGACAGACAGACATGCAGACAGGGACAGAGACAGGCAGACAGGGAAGGATTAGACAGACAGAGAGACAGACAAAGATAGATGGGGAAAGACACAGACCTTGATAGAGACAGACGGGGAAAGAGACAGAGAAATAGAGACAGACCTGGAAAGAGACAGACAGAGTCAGGCAGACAGGGAAAGATACAGGCAGGAAAAGACACAAAGACGGGGAGACAGACGGGGAAAGAGACAGACCTGGGAAAGAGACAGACCTAGAAAGAGACAGATGGGGAAAGAAACAGAGAGCTAGTGTAGTGGCCCGGTCCAGATTGTGTCTGTTTATTTAAGTACATTCACTTATATGTAATATTATGCTATATGTTATAAGTAAAGCATTTTTCATTTGTTGTGTTCTAGCACCATCTACTGGTGAAAACTGTAAGAATCTGAAGTGTTCATTGGGTGTTATCCTATTGGCTAGTTCTTGGTCACATGGCTCAATAGGTGGAGCTATTCTCCAGCCTCTGTCTGGAAAGAACTGGAATGAGCTGGTTCTGGCTAAGTCTCCTCTGAGGGAAGACATTATGTGGAGTTTCTCTTCACCACAAGACTCCTGCTAGGCCCGAGGCCTAGAATTTCACCATTTACTGACTTTTACAGCCAATATGCTGAAGGCTTCCTATCATGAATCCTCACTGGCCAGATATACATCTTTTCAGACAGTAGGGCATACTAATTATATACAAGATCCTACTGCACGCAGATTGGGGAAGTTTGAGGGTCTCCCACCCCACTGCAATATTAGTGGCTTTCATGCCATTGTCCACGCACCAGCCGTCCGGTCCCCGTAGAGCGCTGGGCAACTATCTACATTTGCTTACAAGTACTGCACGTGTCTGAACTAGCAGTGAAATTAACCCCAGGACTCCAGGTCTGTAAAATCTTATAATATCTACCCTCTAAGCTCAAGAGACTCTGAACCTGCTTCTAAAGGCATACCAGTATTACATCTGAAGCAAATTGTGCTCTTAAAGCTACAGAACCCTAATTACACTTCAGCATTCAACACCAAGCTGTATTTTCTGTGGCCTACCCACAAAAGACCGTGAAACATACTGTATATTCCGTGTTGTTTTCCTTTGTTCCTGCTGTATTAAAGCAACTGTTATCCCCAAGACCGTGTCTGTGGACTGTCCATCAGCTATGGACACTGTGTGGGGGTGGATAGCAGGGAACATCAGGGCCTTGTAGACCACCCAGGGAACATGGCCCCTGCACCCTTGTGCCAGAACAGCAACTATGACATATAGAACATTTGAGGTCCTCTGTCCCTGGGCCCTTACAAAGGTCGAATTTGGCGTCACGAACAGGATCAGTCCTCTGTGCCTATCTTCTCTTACTGCACTACAAGTCTCAGCATTGCTCATTAACCTCTATCTTGCTAGTGAATACTGGCAAAGACTGTTTTCTGTTTTATGCTGGGGTTAACAGCACCTGCACTAGCTCTTCTACTCTTCCAAGTTACTCAAATAAGTGCAAATCCTCATTCACAGCAGTGCTATATTCAAGAGGTTGGAGCCTTCCATCTCAATGACTGTGTTGGTACATATTAGTGCATCCTTTAAAGCTACAGTGTCATTATTATTCTGAAAGATACAGTACTTGCCTCATCACCAAAATGTCTGAACCTCTTCATAATGACCAGGCCGAGTCTGTTAACTCTGTATCATCATCATCATCATCATCAGCTAGTGCTCCAGTGGAAAGGGCTAATGCCACCAACCCAGTTCCAGCCCCTGTCATGGCTACCAGCATGCCATTCTTCATTGGAACCTCTAGTCTCCCAAGCTACAGAGGAGATCCTCATACACTTGCTGGGTTCAAAGTAAAGATTATGTATTCTCTTGAGCTTTTCTCACTTTCTCCCTATCAGCAGGTACAACTTCTCCTGGGACAGCTTGATGGACCAGCTGCTGAGGAAGTCCGTTCCTGGCCATCTACCGAGAAAACCAATGTAGAACAAATCCTCACCCGCCTGAGAAAAGAATTTGAACGCCAATCACCCACCGAGGTTCGTCTCAAATTTTACAACCGATGTCAGGAACCAGGTGAGACTCTTAGGGACTATGCACTAGCCCTGCAGTCTGCCTACAGGGCTTTACAGTAAATAGACACTGTAGATCCTGCTGCTGCAGAAAACATAATCACTGACAGATTCATAGAAGGTTTGGACTCCAGGCTAGTACAAAGTCAACTCCGCATGCTAGCAGCACAAAATCCAAACATGACTTTCTTAGACTTTAAAGCTCTAGCCCTGCGAGTAGTGGGTACTGACTCATCTTGTACCAGCTATGCTCTTGTGCCTCGTTCCTCAGACCTTGCTGCTGGAATTTCTACTGTATCTCATCTTTCACCTGTTTCCCCTATGCAGGCCACACAGTCTATGCAAGCCCCTACTCTCAGTCATGCACCTCCTAGCACAGATGCACTTGTCCAAGTCCTTGAATCTGTATGCCAAGCCTTAAAGGAGCTAAAAGGCCAACCCCCTGCATCATGTGAATCATCTGTAAACCGGACATTTTCCCCAGAGCCACGTTCTAGTAGGCTGAGTCCTGATAGGCCCCCTCCTGGAAGGCCTCCATCTGGTGATTGTGTGTACTGTACTTATTGTGAGTGTCTTGGACACTACAAATATGAATGTTATAAGTTAAACGGGCCACCCCCGAGGCCAAGGGCCGCCCCTCGGGAGGTGAATCCAAGGGCCCAAAGGGACAATCACAATGGATTTCCCGGTTCATCTCCAAATGCCCGTATATAACCATGTGGATTGATGGTGTACCTCTAGAAGCTTTAGTGGACACTGGTTCACAAGTCACCACAATTGAGCAACAAGCCTTTGAAAAGATTTGGGACTTTGATCTCCTGAATCCAGTGGGTAAAGCAAAGTTAGACTTAATTGCAATTAATGGTCAACCTATTTCCCAGCTAGGCTACTGGGAACCCACAATCCAAATTGGTGATCGCAAGTTACCAGGTCAAGGTGTAATTGTTACTGAGGCTGAGGGAGATACAACAGCAGTAGTGTTAGGCATGAATGTCATTCGCCATGTGTTTACTTAATTGCTCGCTGCCTTGCATGCTTCTCTCCCTTCTGCTTCTCCCCCTTACAGGCAAGCTGTTCAGCGGACTATCAAAGTGCTCTGCGCCCAACAGAAGTTTGCAAACAGTAAAGGTGAGATCTGCCGTGTGCGTATCACCGACGCACGACGAGTTACCCTGTCAGCCAACAGGGAAACTCTAGTCTGGTGTCGAGCTCGACCAGGAATTGACAACGAGGACTACGTAGCTCTTCTTGACTCCATCCAGATTGAAGGACAGCCCCTGGTAAAAGCTGCCAGAAGTATTGTCATCATCTCAAACGGTAGAGTACCAGTACGGCTAATCAACCTAAGTGATGCGCCCATCGAGCTATACAAGTTTTATTCAGTTGCTCAACTGTATAGCCTTGATCCAGACGACATCCTAGATGAAGAGACACTTGCTCATCAAAAGTCGTTAAAAGTCACTCCCAAAGGCTCTAATACACCCACTACCTTCTGGTGGAATGACCTTAATGTTGGAGATGCTAACACTCCTATGGAATACATCAATGGTGTAACTAAACTTGCTAAGCGACACAGCCAAGCTTTCAGCAAGCACCCTCTTGACTTCGGCAAAACTACTCTGATGCAGCACAAGATCAACACAGGTGATCATCCTCCTATCAAAGAAAGACACCGTCCAGTACCTCCTGCTAACTATCAACAAGTAAAGAAGCTGTTAAAGGAGATGAAGGATTCTGAAGTCATCCGAGAAAGTCAAAGCCCGTAGGCTGCACCCATTGTCCTGGTGAAGAAGAAGGATGGTAACATCAGATTTTGTGTCGACTACCGGAAGTTGAATAACGTTACACACAAAGATGCCTATACTCTCCCACGGATTGAAGAATCCATCACCGCTCTTGGCTCAGCTGCATACTTCTCCACTCTCGACTTAACCAGCAGTTACTGGCAAGTACCCGTGGCTCCTGAGGATAGAGAGAAGACAGCTTTCACCACCCCAATGGGACTCTTTGAGTTTAACGGTATGCCGTTTGGGTTATGCAACGCCCCTGCTACATTTCAGCGACTCATGGGAAGATGTCTTGGTCACCTCAACTTCCAGAGCATTCTGTTATATCTTGATGATGTTGTCGTATACTCTCGCACTTATGAAGATCACCTATGCCACCTTGCAGAAGTATTCCAGGTACTCATTGAACATGGACTGAAACTAAAACCGTCAAAGTGCCATTTGCTCAAGCCGAAGGTCAACTACCTTGGTCATGTTGTAAGTGCCGAAGGTATCCAGCCTGATCCTGAAAAGATCTCAGCTGTGAACAACTTGGACACCCCAAGAACCGTCAAAGAAGTCAGAAGTTTTCTAGGTTTTGTGGGCTACTACCGCCGCTTCATACCTCATTTTGCGCAAATAGCAGAATGTCTTACAGAGCTGCTATGGGGTTGCCCTAGAAAAAGCTATGACAGAAGACTTCCAATTAATTGGTCTGAGCGTCAAGAAACTGCCTTTCAGATGTTGAAAAGTCTATTGACTTCACCTCCAATACTGGCGTACCCTGACTACCGCCATCATTTCCGTCTCTACACGGATGCCAGCTACCAAGGCCTCGGAGCGGTACTATCACAAATCCAGGATGACAAAGAGAGAGTCATTGCATATGCTAGCCGAAGCTTGAAAGGTGCAGAGAAAAACGATAACAATTACAGTTCATTCAAGTTAGAGCTGCTAGCTCTCGTGTGGGCAGTCACCGAGAAGTTCAAAGATTACCTCGCTGCTACACCCTTCACAGTTTACACGGACAATAATCCTCTCTCTCATCTTAATACTGCATGGCTAGGTGCTCTTGAACAGAGATGGGCTTCAAGATTGGCGAACTTAAGCTTTGATATTAAGTATCGCAGTGGCAAGATCAACATCAATGCCGATGTGTTATCCCGTTTGCCCGAAGGAGAAGAGCCTCCTGAGGAAGATCTGTGGGAAGATGTTGAGATGCCTCCCTTCTATCAAAGGTTTGCTACACAGAATGCTGTTGCTACTACACAAACTGATGAAGTTCCTCAACAAAAACCTGTCCTATTCCAAGATCCATCGAGATGGCAAACTCTTCAAAATGAGTCTCGTGTCCTAGGTGAGATCTATGATTACCTGACTACTGGGAGAATACCTGGCAGACGACACAGAAGATGTCCTGATGTTGAGCTTAATCATCTCTGGAGACAGCGCAAAAGACTCTTCATTCAAAAGGGTTTGATCCTGCGCAATACCCTAGACCCGGTTTCAGGTGAAAGGCTACATCAGATTCTAATCCCACGCCGAGATGCCAGAATTGTTCTTGATGCCTACCACGACCAGTCTGGGCACTTTGGCGTGCACAAAAATGAAGCCACCATACACCAACGCTTCTATTAGATTGGGATGCGGTCAGACATAGAAAATTGGTGTAGTGAATGTCCAGCCTGCAACTTCACCAAAGTCGGTAAGAAAGATGCCAGAGCTCCTCTTCATCCAATCCATTCTCAGAAACCAAACGAGCTAGTCGCTCTTGATCATGTGAAGCTAGCACCAACTCGTTCAGGCTACATGTATGCCTTAACCATGGTGGATCACTATACTAAGTGGGTTGCTGTTGTGCCAGTAAAAGACCTTACAGCTCGGACTACAGCTATCACCTTCTACCATGAATATGTGAGACATTACGGTTGCCCTGAAGCAGTCCTCACAGATCGTGGATCTGCCTTTGAGTCACAATTATTTCAAGAACTCTGCCAATTCCATGAATGCAAAAGGCTGAGAACAACCGCCTATCATCCCCAAGGGAATGGCCTCTGCGAGAAAGTCAACCAGACCTTCATCAATATGCTGCGAACAGCATCTGTTACCAAACAAGCTGAATGGCCTCAATTGCTTGACGAGTTAGTGGAAATCTACAACAATACTGTCCACTGTTCTACAGGCTACTCGCCATATTATCTGATGTTTGGAAGACAAGGTCAGCTCTCAAAAGATCGTTCTCTTGGAATCCAAGTCCCTGACGTGATCAATCCCATGCCAAAAACTGATTGGGTCTCAGAGCATCAGCGAAGAATACACGAAGCCCAACAGATTGTTGATTACCGCATGGGTGAAGCTCACCATCAACAAGAAGAGAGCTACAATCAAAGAGCTAATGCTTCCCCACTTCAAGTTGGAGACAAGGTATGGCTAAAGAAGTACCACCGTACAGGAAAACTTGATTCACTCTGGGAAACAGAGCCATACACAGTTATAGCTATCCCATATCCTGAGTCAGATGTCTATGAAGTGAAGAAACCCGGAATGGCCCCACAGATGGTGCACAGGAACCGCATGAAGCTATGCACCAAAGAGGATCTACTGGTGATGTCATCACTTCCTCCACAAGTCATGCCGGTCTACACACCAATTCCTGCAATGGAAACACATGCCAGACAACCTACTGTGGAAGAGTCCCTCTACAACACACAATTTATCCTTCCATGCTATCAATATGTCCCCATCTCGGTTCCTGCTCCAGTTGCTGCTCCTCTGCCAACTTCACCTGATCCAGTAAACAACATCTTTCCTGCTCAAGAGGAAGATCAAGTGTTGAGGCGTTCAAAGCGAAGCACAAAAGGAACACTTCCAGCCTGCTACAGAGACTAAAAGGTCATATCCTTTTCCATGAGTATATAATCTTGTGTTTATTTTTTTAGCTAAATAGTCAGTTTAGTAATGTTTAAGCCTCTGCACCTGGGTAATACCAAGCACCTTGTTTATTATTTGCACAATTTTCTGTATACAGCCATGGACTTATGGACTGTTTGTTGCCACTAAAGTGCCTTTCCAGAGCCTTTCATATGGACAATAGTATATTATGGAAAGAGACTCTATCTCATATTGGCACTACCACATTCATGTTTTGAATTTGTTCATTGCCTATTGTTCTTCCGTCTGGCTGCATATTCTTGCCTTATTGTTACTGTGCCTTAAATATATATTTCCTTCGTTTCTTAGCAATCCTCTACTTGCACAATCGCCGAGGATGGCTCACCTTCAGAGGGGGAGTATGTAGTGGCCCAGTCCAGATTGTGTCTGTTTCTTTAAGTACATTCACTTATATCTAATATTATGCTATATGTTATAAGTAAAGCATTTTTCATTTGTTGTGTTCTAGCACCATCTACTGGTGAAAACTGTAAGAATCTGAAGTGTTCATTGGGTGTTATCCTATTGGCTAGTTCTTGGTCACATGGCTCAATAGGTGGAGCTATTCTCCAGCCTCTGTATGGAAAGAACTGGAATGAGCTGGTTTTGGCTGAGTCTCCTCTGAGGGAAGACATTATGTAGAGTTTCTCTTCACCACAAGACTTCTGCTAGGCCCGAGGCCTAGAATTTCACCATTTACTGACTTTTACAGCCAATATGCTGAAGGCTTCCTATCATGAATCCTCACTGGCCAGATATACATCTCTTTAGACAGTAGGGCATACTAATTATATACAAGATCCTACTGCACGCAGATTGGGAAAGTTTGAGGGTCTCCCACCTCACTGCAATATTAGTGGCTTTCATGCCATTGTCCACGCACCAGCCGTCCGGTCCCCGTAGAGCGCTGGGCAACTATCTACATTTGTTTACAAGTACTGCACATGTCTGAACTAGCAGTGAAATTAACCCCAGGACTCCAGGTCTGTAAAATCTTATTATATCTACCCTCTAAGCTCAAGAGACTCTGAACCTGCTTCTAAAGGCATACCAGTATTACATCTGAAGCAAATTGTGCTCTTAAAGCTACAGAACCCTAATTACACTTCAGCATTCAACACCAAGCTGTATTTTCTGTGGCCTACCCACAAAAGACCGTGAAACATACTGTATATTCCGTCTTGTTTTCCTTTGTTCCTGCTGTATTAAAGCAACTGTTATCCCCAAGACCGTGTCTGTGGACTGTCCATCAGTTGTGGATACTGTGTGGGGGTGGATAGCAGGGAACATCAGGGCCTTGTAGACCACCCAGGGAACATGGCCCCTGCACCCTTGAGCCAGAACAGCAACTGTGACATATAGAACATTTGAGGTCCTCTGTCCCTGGGCCCTTACAATAGAGACAGACAAAAAAAGAGACAGACAGAGACAGGCAGATGGGGAAAGAGACAGACGGGGAAGAGACATATGGGGAAAGAGACAGACGGAGCACATTACTTGGCCAATTTAGTTAAATCTGTGTGGAATATCTGTGGTGTTGAAATATATGTTGTGAAATGCTTCTATTAGCTTAGTTTTTGCCTTTTAATAATTACATTTCTATCTATTTGTTTTGTGGTGTGTGCAGAATAAATTTTTGTTAATACATTCTATTTTGTTAACAACAGTTATTAACCCAGGCGAAGCCGGGTAGTACAGCTAGTACAGAATATAATGGACAGTTGGAAAGTAAAACCTAAAATCACAGTAGGTATATCCACAGAAGCTTTATTCTATTTTCTTCAAGCACATTTGCCACATTACTATATTTCTTCATTTAGGAGATACCTGAAAATCTATTTTTCTTCTCTGGCCTGGTTGAAATCTCAGCTTTGTATCACAAGAGGCAATAACAATGTCACAGATTGAGATGTTGGTGTTGATTTCAGAGGTGTTGATTGGTGTGAAGGTGTTTGAATTTGTACAAGTCACATTTATATCTGCTAAAACCACATGGGCAATGAATGCTATGTTTGCTCGTGTACAGTACTACAAAATTGCAAAGTAGCATAATAGATATTTATATATGAGCACGACTTTAAAGCGCTGTGGAATTAATAGTGCTATATAACAGAGTAAAATAAATAAACAAATAAATAAGAGTATAAAATGTTTACCTGTGAACTGTACAGTATATCAAAAGGACCCTTTGGCTATGTTCACATTATAATATGTACTGTACAGTACACACTGGTGCTTCACTGAGAAAGAAAGAAAGAGAGAAAGAAAGAAAGAAAGAAAGAAAGAAAGAGAAAAAAAGAGAAAGAAAGAAAGAAAGAGTGGTTGCAGCTAGTAGAAACAGACTGTGTGTCCGTCAGTTAAGGTTAAAAGTAAACAATAAAAGGTAAACTACTGTGCAACAGTATCTGTCTAACTTAAACAGATATAACCTTAAAAAACATGACTTAGGGTGGCGTTGCACGGTACAATTTATCATGCAATCGCATGAGCGATCGTACCCGCTCCCGTCGTTTGTGCATCACGGGCAATTTGTTGCCCGTGGCGCACAAAGTCGTTTACCCCCATCACACATACTTACCTCCCGAACGACTTCGCTGTGGGTGGCGAACAACCTCTTCTTGCAGGAAGAGGGACGTTCAGCGTCACAGCGACGTCACACAGCGGCCACCCAATAGAAGCGGAGGGGCGGAAATGAGCAGGAAGTGACATCCCGCCCACCTCTTTCCTTCCGCATTGCCGGCGGCCGCAGGTAAGCTGTGTTCGTCATTCCCGTGGTGTCACACGGAGCGATGTGTGCTGCCTCGGGAACGATGAACAACCGGCACACAGAAGGAGGAACGACATTATGAAAAATGAACGACGTGTCAACGAGCAACGATAAGGTGAGTATTTTTGCTCGTTCACAGTCGTTCATAGCTGTCACACGCTACAATATCTCTAACGATGCCGGATGTGCGTCACGGAATCTGTGGCCCCGACGACATATCGCCCGATATATCGTAGCGTGTGACGCCGCCCTAAATAAATGGTGCTGAATGGAAAAGAACCCATTTAAAATGGAAACAGTACATGAATAAAAATAAGGGAAGGAACAAGGTCTACAGGACATGGAAAAGTAAGTGTAGAGACTGTACCTTGCCCGTGGATGACCAGAACATGGTCTTCAAAGGATAATGGTACAGCAATGTGCCTTGATTATGATATTTCTGGTGCAAGATTGCACTGGTAAGCATGTTAAGCATTGGGACAAGGCATCATCTTCTGGTGTGAGCGAGCGCTGGGTTCCGTTGAGTGCTCCAGGTAAGTGAATGAGTCACTGTTCCTCACTGATAATTGAATGCCTCCTGGTGCTTCCTTGGAGGGATAGGCTTGCGTTAGTGAGCTCAGTAACACAGGGCACCCTGGCTGGTGGTTGCACAGTACACCAGTGTAGTGCGTATGAGAGCGGCTGATTACGTCAATGAAAATGAACCGGTTCATCGATGACATTCTATTTATCTAGTACTCCTCACAAGTAGTGATGGGCGGACCCGGACTGTAAAAGTCTGGATCTGCACAGTTTCAAAAGTATCCGGGTGCTGGTCCTGGAGTTTTCAGGGGACTCCGGCTAATAATTGGGGATGGCAACTCGGGAAATAAAAAAAATAAAGGGAAAATTAAAAGTAAAGCATATATTATATTTACAGAGTCTCTGGCACGACTGTAACGGCTTGCAGGCCGCTCACTCGTCTTCTGGTGCCGCTCAATATTACTCATCCATATTCACTGCTTCCCCCGCCCACCAGCAGTCCTGGAGTCTGTGATTGGTTGCAGTCAGACGTGCCCCCAGCCTTTGTAACAGCGTCTAACTGCTTGCGATCACAGACCCTGTCTGCAGGTCACTATTTTGGTATAAAAATAAAGAAAGAAAAAAATTGGCATAGGGTCCCCCCATATGATAATACCCAGCACAGATAAAGCATATGGCTGCAGGCTGCAGCCCCAGCAGTGCACTTATATTAGCTATGTATGAAAACAGGAGGAACCGCATGCAGCTTTTTCTTTTTTTTTTAAATAAAAAATAAATCATTTTAAAAAGTGGCATCCCCCAATTTTGATACCCAGCCATGATACAGCCCGACGGCTGGGGGCTATTATTCTTAGGCTGGGGAGACCCATGCTTATTGGCTCTCCCCAGCCTAAAACTAGCAGCCTGTAGCCACCCTGGATTGCTGCATCCATTACATGTGAGAATCCTGAAAATGTACCTGGCTCTTCCCGATTGCCCTGGTGGGGTGCTATTTGGGCTTTGTACAGGGTGCACACACACACCCACACAGACACACCCACACCCACACACACACACACACACACACGGATATTGGAGATTTTTTTTCTTTAATTTTTTTTTTTACCTTTTATCCCCTCTGGAGATCTCTAGAGCAAAACGTAACCATATTATATGTATATATATATATATATATATATATATATATATATATAGTACAGACCAAAAGTTTGGACTCACCTTCTCATTCAAAGAGTTTTCTTTATTTTCCTGACTCTGAAAATTGTAGATTCACATTGAAGGCATCAAAACTATGAAATAACACATGTGGAATGAAATACTTAACAAAAAAGTGTGAAACAACTGAAAATATGTCTTATATTCTAGGTTCTTCAAAGTAGCCACCTTTTGCTTTGATTACTGGTTTGCACACTCTTGGCATTCTCTTGATGAGCTTCAAGAGGTAGTCACCGGAAATGGTCTTCCAACAATCTTAAAGAAGTTTCCAGAGATGCTTAGCACTTGTTGGCTCCTTTGCCTTTACTCTGAGGTCCAGCTCACCCCAAACCATCTCGATTGGGTTCAGGTCTGGTGACTGTGGAGGCCAGGTCATCAGGCTTAGCACCCCATCACTCTCCTTCTAAGTCAAATAGCCCTTACACAGCCTGGTGGTGTGTTTGGGGTCATTGTCCTGTTGAAAAATAAATGATGGTCCAACTAAACGCAAACCGGATGGAATAGCTTGCCACTGCAACTTGCTTTGGTAGTCATGCTGGTTCTGTATGCCTTCAATTTTGAATAAATCCCCAACAGTGTCACCAGCAAAGCACCCCCACACCATCACATCTCCTCCTCCATGCTTCACGGTGGGAACCAGGCATGTAGAGCCCATCGGTTCAGCTTTTCTGCGTCGAACAAAGACACGGTGGTTGGATCCAAAGGTCTGAAATTTGGACTCATCAGACCAAAGCACAGATTTCCACTGGTCTAATATCCGTTCCTTGTGATCTTTAGCCCAAATAAGTCTGTTCTGCTTGTTGCCTGTCCTTAGCAGTGGTTTCCTAGCAGCTATTTTACCATGAAGGCCTGCTGCACAAAGTCTCCTCTTAACAGTTGTTCTAGAGATGTGTCTGCTGCTAGAACTCTGTGTGGCATTGACTTGGTCTCTAATCTGAGCTGCTGTTAACCTGAGATTTTTGAGGCTGGTGACTCGGATAAACTTATCCAGCAGAGGTGACTCTTGGTCTTCCTTTCCTGGGGCGGTCCTCATGTGAGCCAGTTTCTTTGTAGTGTTTGATGGTTTTTGCCACTGCACTTGGGGACACTTTCAAAGTTTTCCCAATTTTTCGGACTGACTGACCTTCATTTCTTAAAGTAATACTGGCCACTCGTTTTTCTTTACTTATCTGTTTTTTTCTTGCCATAATACAAATTCTAACAGTCTATTCAGTAGGGCTATCAGCTGTGTATCCACCAGACTTCTGCACAACACAACTGATGGTCCCAACCCCATTTATAAGTCAAGAAAATCCACTTATTAAACCTGACAGGGCACACGTGTGAAGTGAAAACCATTTCCGGAGACTACATCTCGAAGCTCATCAAGAGAATGCCAAGAGTGTGCAAAGCAGTAATCAAAGCAAAAGGTGGCTACTTTGAATAACTTAGAATATAAGACATATTTTCATTTGTTTCACACATTTTTGTTAAGTATTTCATTCCACATGTTTAATTCATAGTTTTGATGCCTTTAATGTGAATCTACAATTTTCAGAGTCATGAAAATAAAGAAAACTCTTTGAATGAGAAGGTGTGTCCAAAGTTTTGGTCTGTACTGTGTATATATATATATCTATATACACACACACACACACGTGGATATTGTACTTTGTACTTTTTATTTTTTTTACCTTTTTTCCTCTATACTATATATATATATATATACATATGTATGTGTATATATATATATATATATATATATATATATATATATGTTGCTCTTTAATATCTGTACATGTGGAATATATCCAAAGGGATTTTGAGCAGCTAGTTAAAGTAGTCTGTCAGAATCCTAAAAAGGGATTTAGTGGAACCATTTCTTGATTTTTACTTAATATCAGTCATAAGCTACTTTTCCTCAGACGGTTTAGATCCTAAATTCCCTTGAAAGTAATGAAGTATTTTGCCTGTGGGATGTGAGCATTTCTTCCTGTTTTAGGACTTATGTACGGATGACTGAGGGTCTGATTTTTATGTTTTTTAAATATATACGACCAAAATAAAAGTGGAACGGTGGGTTATGCATGAATTATATGGCCGAGCCATATTTTAGTATGTGTAGTGCTTCTCTGTGGTTCAAGCAATGGGGCACACAAATAAAATCTTTCAGCATCTTCTGTAGAACTGGGAACAGTACATTGCTTTGAAATTATGCTAATCCCGAAACCTCCTGTGTTCCTTCCTCCTCCGTCTCTCTCGACTCATTACCATACACTTTCAATCCTTTCACACTTAAATACCCATTGCAGTGAATTATAGTGTTTAAGATGAGCCGCGTTAGGACATTTTTAATGTATTTTGCTTTTTGCACTAAATATTCTCAGTATCATTTTACTTTTTTTTGACCTTTTTATAGGACACACATTAGAGTCATAGTAATACTATATTATTAGATGTAAGAAGGCCTTGTGCACACGGCAGTGACTGTATGGCAGCACAACGTCCTCTATGGCACATACTGAGGAGCTGCAGGGACCCAATGTTCTGATATAATATACTGGGTGCTTTATATAGGACACATTCTCCCTTAGATGTAATGGGAACCCACGCACCTCCATGGTCGTCCAATTATAGCTCCAAACAACAGAGTTGTAATACAGCCCAGATGCTTCTACCCAACTACCCTGAAGGCTTATTCTATTCTGGTATCAAAAAAATTCTCCGACTTAAAATGCTCAATATTTTTTTCAGTAGAGGGCAGTATTAGATAGTGCTGCTTTAGTAAACTATTCAGCAACAATTTAATAGTATGTCTATCGTCACATCAAACTGACTTTCCATTAGGTCTTAACCTAGAAATTTCCTATCGTTTCAAAGCTTCAAGCTGTGGTCAGACAAACGTATTAAATAAAACACACAAAAAACAACAACAAATAAAAACCAGCAAAAACAAAACAGTCAATTTTCACCCTCGTGTATGTGTTCTTCGGCCATGAGATGTGACATCGGTGGTTTTATGGCCATCTGACCATGTGAGAACGTTCAGTCGTTATAAGGTTTCCCACAGCTTTCTGTCCCATAGGTAGACAGTTACATGTGAATTGCGGTAATTCCACAGCCTTAACACTCCTATTCACATTGGATTAATGGGAACATTTTTCTGGATTTTGATTTGTACCTCATCCAATTGGTGAAGCTCAACTAATTCTAGAACAGTTTTTCTTTTTCTTCTGTTCTTCTTTATTCCAAAGCTATGCCTCCTGGTAAGGCCGGCTTCACACATCCGGCATTTCACCGCTTTGCCGGTTCCATCACACTCCAGTACAGTGCAATACAGTACAATGGCATCACGGCAAGCTCCGGTCACATGCTCCGGTCACATCACAGCATGGGACAGGAACTTGCCGCGGTGCCATTGTACTATATTGCACTGTACTGGAGTGTGACGGATCTGGCAAAGCGGCAAAATGCCGGATGTGTAAAACCGGCCTAATAAAGATGCACATTTTTCCTTCAGCCAACTGGGCGTTTACCACAGATATCTTCTTAAGGCATGAAAAAAACAAGGAGAAAAATTGTATGAAAAATACCCTGAATATAAATAAATAAATTGCAAGTGCTTAATAACAGGGTACTTAGTGTATACATTTTTGCAAAAAGGTAAAAAGCTGTCTCACCTCGTCACGGTGTACCCATCTGAGACAGTCCCTAACCTACTGAAGTTAAAAACATTATCAATACCTGACTTGTGTCATGTCAAAACTCCAATATGGATGGTGGCAAGTGGTCAGCTGTGTCCCAGATAAAATACACAGCAAAGTGAGACGCAATCAGCTGTTCAGTCTCAGTACTAGGAGGGCTGCACCCCCAACTTGCAACCAAGCAAGAAAACATACAAAAAACACAAAAACCTGAGCTGAAACAATGTTCAGTAAACATGCAACATTAGGCATGTGAATTGCAGCCTTAAGACTAGAAAAAACCAAGGAGAAAAATTGTATGAAAAATACCCTGAATATAAATAAATAAATTGCAAGTGCTTAATAACAGGGTACTTAGTGTATACATTTTTGCAAAAAGGTAAAAAGCTGTCTCACCTCGTCACGGTGTACCCATCTGAGACAGTCCCTAACCTACTGAAGTTAAAAACATTATCAATACCTGACTTGTGTCATGTCCAAACTCCAATATGGATGGTGGCAAGTGGTCAGCTGTGTCCCAGATAAAATACACAGCAAAGTGAGACGCAATCAGCTGTTCAGTCTCAGTACTAGGAGGGCTGCACCCCCAACTTGCAACCAAGCAAGAAAACATACAAAAAACACAAAAACCTGAGCTGAAACAATGTTCAGTAAACATGCAACATTAGGCATGTGAATTGCAGCCTTAAGACTAGAAAAAACCAAGGAGAAAAATTGTATGAAAAATACCCTGAATATAAATAAATAAATTGCAAGTGCTTAATAACAGGGTACTTAGTGTATACATTTTTGCAAAAAGGTAAAAAGCTGTCTCACCTCGTCACGGTGTACCCATCTGAGACAGTCCCTAACCTACTGAATAGTGATGAGCGAGTACTAAAAAGCTCGGGTGCTCGAAGCTCGGGCCGAGCCTCCCAAGATACTCGTGTACTCGGCCCGAGCAACGAGCCCAATGTTATCCTATGGGAGACCCGAGTATTTTTGTGAAATGACCTCCCGGCAGCATGGAGAAACCCTAAAAATGTCACAAAAGTCTCAGAAGAGTGCTCAAATGACATGGCAACAGCATGGGGAAGACCCCTTGAAGCATTTATCACTCAAAAGTCACAGCTGTGAACAATTTTGTCCGCGTTTTACGCCATTTTTACGGACTCACCAGAAAACCTTCCAAAATGACCCCAAAATGATTTTTCATGGCGGAAATGTTAAGGGCACATACCCAATAGTGAGATAGAGCTGGTGTATGTTACTTTTTGAGATCAATACATGAAAGATTTTACGTGAAAACATTGTGTGGCACTCCGATGTCCCTGAGAAGAGACGTACATGAAGGCCTCTTGAGTCTAATGTGCCCATTTTGAGGAAGTGAGTCTTTGTAGTATTTTCCTTTGCCAGGGCAGTCCTAAATTGTGAGGTTCACCAATGCCCCTGCATACAGACGTGCATGAGGGCCTCAAAACATTAAGTGTCCATTGTCAGGAAGTGGGTGTATTATAGTATAGCCCTTAGGCAGGGCAGCCAAAAATTGGGAGGCTCCACATTGTCCCTGGGTAGAGACGTGCATGATGGCCTTTAAACCTGAAGTGCCCATTGTAAGGAAGTGGGTCTATTTCAGTATAGCCCTTTGCCAGGGCAGCCAAAAATTGGGAGGCTCCACATTGTCCCTGGGTAGAGACGTGCATGAGGGCCTCAAAACATTAAGTGTCCATTTTAAGGAAGTGGGTGTATTTCAGTATAGCCCTTAGGCAGGGCAGCCAAAAATTGGGAGGCTCCACATTGTCCCTGGATAGAGACGTGCATGATGGCCTTTAAACCTGAAGTGCCCATTGTAAGGAAGTGGGTCTATTTCAGTATAGCCCTTTGCCAGGGCAGCCAAAAATTGGGAGGCTCCACATTGTCCCTGGGTAGAGACGTGCATGAGGGCCTCAAAACATTAAGTGTCCATTTTAAGGAAGTGGGTGTATTTCAGTATAGCCCTTAGGCAGGGCAGCCAAAAATTGGGAGGCTCCACATTGTCCCTGGATAGAGACGTGCATGATGGCCTTTAAACCTGAAGTGCCCATTGTAAGGAAGTGGGTCTATTTCAGTATAGCCCTTTGCCAGGGCAGCCAAAAATTGGGAGGCTCCACATTGTCCCTGGGTAGAGACGTGCATGAGGGCCTCAAAACATTAAGTGTCCATTTTAAGGAAGTGGGTGTATTATAGTATAGCCCTTAGGCAGGGCAGCCAAAAATTGGGAGGCTCCACATTGTCCCTGGATAGAGACGTGCATGATGGCCTTTAAACCTGAAGTGCCCATTGTAAGGAAGTGGGTCTATTTCAGTATAGCCCTTTGCCAGGGCAGCCAAAAATTGGGAGGCTCCACATTGTCCCTGGGTAGAGACGTGCATGAGGGCCTCAAAACATTAAGTGTCCATTTTAAGGAAGTGGGTGTATTATAGTATAGCCCTTAGGCAGGGCAGCCAAAAATTGGGAGGCTACACGTTGTCCCTGGGTAGAGACGTGCATGAGGGCCTCAAAACATTGTTCCCATTGCAAAGGAGCGGGTCTCCTGTCGTTGTAATGTCCATTCTGCAAAGAATGGGCGAAAAAATTTACCACTGGGGGTATACCTGAAACAAAGACCTAACTATTGTAACGGTCATCATGATGGCGCATGAGGAGAAGGAGGAGCAGTCCAGCGATTATCCAAAGTCGAGAAGTGTACCCATGGGTGAGTGGAGGTACATGGCAAACTTTAAATTCCGCTCTCATTTGCTGGTGGTGTGGTGAAGTCTGGCCCAATCCAACCCTTGTTCATCTTTATCAGAGTCAGCCTGTCAGCATTTTCAGTTGACAGGCGGGTGCGTTTATCTGTAATGATTCCACCTGCGGCACTAAAAACACGCTCTGACAAAACGCTAGCAGCAGGGCAGGCCAGGACTTCCAAGGCGTAGAGAGCCAATTCATGCCACGTGTCCAGCTTGGATACCCAATAATTGTAAGGCACAGAGGAATGTCGGAGTACAGTTGTTCGATCTGCAAGGTACTCCTTCAGCATCTGGGCAAACTTAGGATTTCTTGTGGCACTACCCCGCACCTCAGGGGCTGTGGTACGTGAGGGGCTGAGAAAACTGTCCCACATCTTAAAGACTGTTCCCCTACCTCTGGCGGATTGGACTTGTGCCTCTCTCGGCTGTACGCCTCGGTTGTCCACTGATTCCTGACCTATGCCGCTAGCGTTTTGTGAGGGGAATGCTTTGCCTACTTCCGTGAGTATGGCCTTCCGAAACTGCTGCATTTTGGTTGACCTCTCATCCACGGGAATAAGAGACAAAAAGTTCTCCTTGTAGCGTGGGTCTAACAGTGTTACCAACCAGTAATGATTGTCGGCCAAGATGTTCTTAACGCGAGGGTCACGAGACAGGCAGCTTACCATAAAGTCAGCCATGTGCGCCAGACTCTTAACAGCCAGGACTTCAGTAGCCTGACCAACAAGATGACTGAACATGCTGTCCTCCTCCTCCTCCTCCTCCTCCTCCTCCTCCTCATCTACCCTGTCCTCTGGCCAGCCACGCTGAATCGAGGATATGACTGGTGTGCATGTCATATCCTCAATTTGGCCGGAGAGTTGCTCCATGTCTTCATCCTCCTCCTCGTCATAGTCCTCCACTGCACGTTGTGATGAGACGAGGCTGGGCTGTGTGTTATCACCCACACCCACTACTGTTTCTTGCTGCAACTCATCGCGCTCCGCCTGCAATGCATCATGTTTGTTTTTCAGCAGGGACCGTTTTAGAAGGCAGAGTAGCGGTATGGTGACGCTAATAATGGCGTCATCACCACTCACCATCTTGGTGGAGTCCTCAAAGTTTTGGAGGATGGTACATAGGTCTGACATCCATCTCCACTCCTCAGGTGTTATGTGTGGAGTTTGACCCATTTCCCGACGGCTTAGGTGATGCAGGTACTCAACAACTGCCCTCTTCTGCTCACATATCCTGACCAACATGTGCAGAGTTGAATTCCAACGCGTGGGGACATCACACACCAGTCTGTGAGCCGGAAGATGCAAACGGCGCTGAAAGCCGGCAAGGCCGGCTGAAGCAGTAGGTGACTTTCGAAAATGTGCAGACAGGCGGCGAACTTTTACCAGCAGATCAGACAGCTCTGGGTATGACTTTATAAACCGCTGAACCACGAGGTTGAGCACATGGGCCACGCATGGAACATGTGTCAGCTGGCCTCGCCTCAAAGCCGCCACCAGGTTCCGGCCATTGTCACAAACGACCTTTCCTGGCTTTAGGTTCAGAGGTGTGAGCCAGTGATCTGCCTGCTGTTTCAGAGCTGTCCACAGCTCTTCTGCATTGTGGGGTTTGTCACCTATGCAGATTAGCTTCAGCACAGCCTGTTGCCGCTTCGCCGAGGCAGTGCTGCAGTGCTTCCAGCTTGTGACTGGTGTGGAGGGCACAGTGGATGAGGATGCGCAGGAGGAGGAGGAGGCTGAAGAGCATGACATTCCGGAGCTGTAGAGTGTGGGTGAAACACTGACTGAGGTAGGGCCTGCAAACCTTGGTGTGGGAAGGACGTGTTCCGTCCCTCGCTCAGACTGGGTCCCAGCTTCCACAATATTAACCCAGTGTGCCGTCAACGAGATGTAGCGGCCTTGCCCACAAGCACTTGTCCACGTGTCTGTGGTTAGGTGGACTTTGGGTGAAACAGCGTTGTTCAGGGCACGTGTGATGTTTTGTGACACGTGGTTATGCAACGCGGGGACGGCACACCGGGAGAAATAGTGGCGGCTGGGGACCGAGTAACGTGGGACAGCTGCCGCCATCAGGTCACGGAATGCTTCTGTCTCCACCAGCCTAAAAGGCAACATTTCCAGCGCAAGCAGTCGCGAAATGTTAGCATTTAGAACTGTGGCATGTGGGGTGTTGGCAGTGTATTTGCGCCTGCGTTCAAAGGTTTGCTGAATGGATAACTGAACGCTGCGCTGGGACAAGGACGTGCTTGATGATGGTGTTCTTTCTGCGTAGGCAACTGCAGGTGCAGGAGTGGAGGAGGCTTGTTCGCAGGCAGCATGGACAGAGGATTGGCTCGCATGCACAACCAGCGAAGACGTAGCAGTGACATCAGCAAGCACTGCTCCTCGACTCTGTTGTACTTCCCACAAAGTCGGGTGCTTGGCTGACATGTGCCTGATCATGCTGGTGGTGGTCAGGCTGCTAGTTTTGGTACCCCTGCTGATGCTGGCACGGCAGGTGTTGCAAATGGCCTTTTTTGAATCATCTGGATCCAACTTAAAAAACTGCCAAACTCGTGAAGACCTAACATTTGTACAGGCACCTTGTGTCGTCGTGTTGTTACGGGGAACGGTTGCCTGACTTCTGCCTGGGGCCACCACCCTGCTTCTTACTGCCTGTTGTGATGCTACGCCTCCCTCCCCCTGTGCACTGCTGTCCTCGCTCTGCATATCCTCCTGCCAGGTTGGGTCAGTTACTGGATCATCCACCACGTCGTCTTCCTCTTCCGCACCCTGCTCCTCCTCCTGACTTGCTGACAATTGTGTCTCATCATCGTCCACCACTTGTTGAGACACGTTGCCAACTTCGTGAGAACGTGGCTGCTCAAATATTTGGCTATCTGTACAGACGATCTCCTCATGACCCACTTCAATATGAGCTGGCGAGAGGCCAGAATGTGTGAATGGAAACGTGAACAGCTCTTCCGAGTGTCCAAGTGTGGGATCATTAATGTCCGAGGAGGACGTGTACTCAGCCTGGTGGTAGGAAGGAGGATCAGGTTCAGAAATGTGCGGTGCAGTATCACGGCTACTGACACTTGACCGTGTGGAAGACAGAGTGTTTGTGGTGGTGCCAATCTGACTGGAAGCATTATCCGCTATCCAACTAACAACCTGTTGACACTGGTCTTGGTTCAAGAGCGGTGTACTGCTGCGGTCCCCAAGAATTTGGGACAGGACGTGCGAGCGACTAGATGTGGCCCTTTGTTGTGGCGAAATTAGAGCTTGCCCACGACCTCGGCCTCTGCCTGCACCACCATCACGTCCACTTCCTTGTTCCTTGCCAATGCCCTTGCGCATTTTGCAATGCTGTGCACTGCTGACGTGTATATTCACTACTTGTGCGTTATATCAAAGTTTCTGGAAATTGCACACAAGTGCACCTGTACGCTGCCACCAACAGGCACACACGTGCGGTTTTAAAAACCAAGCACGGACGCAATAATAACCTAACACAGGTTTTAGGAGCAAAAATTAAGAACTCTGACACTATCAGCCACTGCTGACTGACGTGTATTATACACTACACTTGTGTGTTATATAATAGTTTGGTAAACGCACACCAGTGCACCTGTACGCTGCCACCAACAGGCACACACGTGCGGTTTTAAAAACCAAGCACGGACGCAATAATAACCTAACACAGGTTTTAGGAGCAAAAATTAAGAACTCTGACACTATCAGCCACTGCTGACTGACGTGTATTATACACTACACTTGTGCGTTATATAATAGTTTGGTAAACGCACACCAGTGCACCTGTACGCTGCCACCAACAGGCACACACGTGCGGTTTTAAAAACCAAGCACGGACGCAATAATAACCTAACACAGGTTTTAGGAGCAAAAATTAAGAACTCTGACACTATCAGCCACTGCTGACTGACGTGTATTATACACTACACTTGTGCGTTATATAATAGTTTGGTAAACGCACACCAGTGCACCTGTACGCTGCCACCAACAGGCACACACGTGCGGTTTTAAAAACCAAGCACGGACGCAATAATAACCTAACACAGGTTTTAGGAGCAAAAATTAAGAACTCTGACACTATCAGCCACTGCTGACTGACGTGTATTATACACTACACTTGTGCGTTATATAATAGTTTGGTAAACGCACACCAGTGCACCTGTACGCTGCCACCAACAGGCACACACGTGCGGTTTTAAAAACCAAGCACGGACGCAATAATAACCTACTAACAGGTTTTTTTGGGGAGCGACAATTACAGTACAGACAAGTCAGACACTATCTGGACTGTTTTACACTGTGTACACCAGCCCCAGATATGAAGGCTGGTATACGGTCACCACTACCCTGCCTGCCTGCCTGCCTGTATACTGCTACAATAGTCCTGACAAGGACTCTTTTGGTCACTAGCCTGTATTCAGACCTGGCTATACCCTGCCTGTATATAGCAACAATAGTCCTGAGAAGGACTCTGCTACTGTACTCCGACCTGGCTATACCCTGCCTGCCTGTATACAACTAGAATAGTCCTGAGAAGGACTTTTGGTCACACTGTTTGCAGCCCTGCAACTGAAAAAGCTATAAAGGGCCGCAAAGCTTTCCCTGAATCAGCGACACTCTCCCTACACTCACTGTCAGAATAGCTGTGAGCAGAGCACAGCGCGCCGGCCGATATAAAGGCTCGGTGACGCTGTGCAGGCCGGCCAATCACTGCAATTCCACAACTAACAGGGCTGTGGCATTGCAGTGGTCTGCCAGCCAATCCCTGCATGAGGGCTGGCTCTCAAAAGAGCGCCAACATGCAGAAATGAAGACCACGAGTAAAGCACGAGTATCGCGAGATTACTCGGTCCCCGCCGAGCAGCCCGAGTACAGTGATACTCGTGCGAGTACCGAGTAGTGACAAGCATGCTCGCTCATCACTACTACTGAAGTTAAAAACATTATCAATACCTGACTTGTGTCATGTCAAAACTCCAATCAGCTGTTCAGTCTCAGTACTAGGAGGGCTGCACCCCCAACTTGCAACCAAGCAAGAAAACATACAAAAAACACAAAAACCTGAGCTGAAACAATGTTCAGTAAACATGCAACATTAGGCAAAAAGGTAAAAAGCTGTCTCACCTCGTCACGGTGTACCCATCTGAGACAGTCCCTAACCTACTGAAGTTAAAAACATTATCAATACCTGACTTGTGTCATGTCAAAGCTTTTTACCTTTTTGCAAAAATGTATATACTAAGTACCCTGTTATTAAGCACTTGCAATTTATTTATTTATATTCAGGGTATTTTTCATACAATTTTTCTCCTTGGTTTTTTCTAGTCTTAAGGCTGCAATTCACATGCCTAATGTTGCATGTTTACTGAACATTGTTTCAGCTCAGGTTTTTGTGTTTTTTGTATGTTTTCTTGCTTGGTTGCAAGTTGGGGGTGCAGCCCTCCTAGTACTGAGACTGAACAGCTGATTGCGTCTCACTTTGCTGTGTATTTTATCTGGGACACAGCTGACCACTTGCCACCATCCATATTGGAGTTCTGACATGACACAAGTCAGGTATTGATAATGTTTTTAACTTCAGTAGGTTAGGGACTGTCTCAGATGGATACACCGTGACGAGGTGAGACAGCTTTTTACCTTTTTGCAAAAATGTATACACTAAGTACCCTGTTATTAAGCACTTGCAATTTATTTATTTATATTCAGGGTATTTTTCATACAATTTTTCTCCTTGGTTTTTTCTAGTCTTAAGGCTGCAATTCACATGCCTAATGTTGCATGTTTACTGAACATTGTTTCAGCTCAGGTTTTTGTGCTTTTTGTATCTTCTTAAGGCATGTTGTGTTTTGATTGACCTGCTGGTGGCCCCTGTGCAAGAAAAATAAATGGGCCCTTTGTTGCCCAAGATCTCATATAAATGCACAATTCCTCCTGCATTGGAGGTAGAAATGGGCTCCATAACCTCTTGGGCCCTGGAGCGGCTGCACAAGTTGCACCAATGATATGTACACCCCTTGATTGGCCAGTGTCAGAGGAAAAGATTTCTGACGCATACGCATACACCTGGTTGGTTGAAGAGACAATTTGCACCTTTTTATTGCCAGGGAGCAAAATTTTTTGGAAAGGAGGGGTTCAGAAGAAATGGAAAAACTGTTCCGGTATCAATGGAGCTGCAGAAGAAACTCGGTTTAAAGACGACTTTTCACTGGATTTTTTAATTTAAAGACGGATGAACATCACAATTTGTACAGGATTGACTGACCATCTAATGTGCATGGCGACCACCTGACTCTACAGTAAAAGACGATGCTGAAGGAAATAAAGATTGAATGGTTTGAATTTAGTCCCCTGACCCTCTTGTTCCCTGGTAAATAATCCTCCAGCCTCCACCAAATCTGTCTGCTTTCTCTTTATTCCCCATAAAAACATATAAGAATGCTCAACTGAGCTCAGCATTCATTTTCATGGAGCAGTTGGGAGAGGTGGCTATCAAATATATACTGCCGACTTTGCTACAAGCTGGGCGTGATCCTATGCCATATTTAGTCCCTGGGCAAAATATGTTTGGTATGAGAAGACTGTATCGTGGTGCGGTTCGTGGTGTAATACGTAGGCGAGGTACTAGTCTCTTATGTCCCAGTGCATTATGTGACGCCCTGGCCTATCAGGTCGTCACAGGGTATTGTGCAATCTGGCCTTCTGCACAGTATCCAATCCTCCTTGGTTACGGATCCCTGTTCTTTGGTGTTGCTAAGATCAGAGCCAGTCAAAACCCTAGGAACACTTTACACCACACCCACCAGGCACACCATTGGGGGGCCTGAAGGGAATAGGGCCGCCCACTTGGGGGGTTGGTAGGGGAAGTGAAAAAGTGAAAGGAAAAGTAAAGAGAGAAGTGAAAAAGGAGTGAAAGGAGTAGGAGGTAGAGTGTGACTCTCTGAGAGGGAGAGGTGGCTGGTGAGGAGCAAGGCTCCTGAAGTCTCCTAGGTGGCAGACGTTGATCTGGGCCTGGTAGGAGCTGGAACCCCGGTCGCAGGGGATCGTGTCAAGGGGCATGGATTGCCGAGGAGGGCAGCCGGCGGCCTTGAGCCATCTCTGGGCAGGGGCCAGGGCACGACGGGGTATGCGGACCCTAGGCCGGGAAGTAGCTTCAAGCATCCTGGTAATTTACCCGACGGGGGTGAAGTCTTGAAGATTCATCCGTCACCTGTTCCAAAATCGGGGTACTAGCACACCGATGGGATAGGACTTTTCCCAAAAACATTGTCTATCAAATCCCAAGCGTGAACCTTGAGAGCAAGCTCACTCCGTTAGCCATACGGGTGAGCGGGACCCGATTAGTTCCATACTATAGGGTCCAACAGTGAAAAGGTGCCATGGAAAAGGTCACAGGCTAACAAGTAACACCAAGGGCACGGATCCAAGTGTGCTCCCTCCTGGCAGCAGGGGTGCTCAGAATTCTAGTTTACAAGCTGTCGGTGTCAGTATTCTTGGACTGAGTGAATATGCAGAGACCGTTTCCCTTCCCAACGACACCCCTTCACTGCCATCACCGGGCCCCGGGGCACAAGACCCCCTACCCACTGAGGGGTTAAACACCTTGCTGTCATACCACCGCCACCAGGCTCCCCAACAGCAGCGGTGGTACTCTACCTTACCACACACCGTGGCTGGCGTCATGAACTTCTAACTCCCCTGTACATACTCCCTTTTTCAAACTCGAGTATCCGCACGAACCCCCGGGTCCGGAGACCCCTCAAGCCACAGCGGTTCCGGATCCGAGCGGCTCGGCCGCTGACACGGGGGTGGTACACATTACATGAAGGTGGGGATCCTGGCTTGGTGTGTGGACTTGTTCTATGGGGGTGCTACACTCTTGCTGGCTGCATGATGCAATAACTTTGGCTGGCCAGGACCAAATATTGAGCAGTTCAATGAGAGAGACCATCACTCAATAATAAACTTTTTGCTAACTGCAATTTGGTAGGGATTATGTACAGGAGATACGGGTGCTTATGCATGATTTGCTGGTCGTTATTTTATTAGATTCAAAATAGATGGGCAGGGGTCACTCAGATTTTGCCAATCTTCTAAGGCCTGGTCACTTGTGTGGTATTCACTGGTTTATCTTTTGCGTCTTCTCCGCATTGAGATGCTGAATTTGGCATTCTTTGCACTGGCCACACAATGTTGTGAAATGCATCACGTAACATCATAATGTCATGGCTTAGTTAGTGGAAGAGACGGCAAAGAGTTTGATCAGTGGAAGATGCCAAAGATGGCTCAATTTGTGATTGCACTGGTGACTGGAACAGAACATCATGGAGGCCAATTCATTAAAACTTTTACACCACAAAAGTATCGTGAGAGCTTTGAAAAGACTTACATTTTTGCACAACACAGAGTTGTACAAAATATCTACGACTTTTAGCATTTTCACGCCACATTGGATCATTTTGGCACAGCAGGGGCAGGACAGAGTGTGGTCACTGCTACCCATGTAATTTATGAAAAGGGCTTTTTGGGGTTTTTTTAAGACTAGAAATACTACTCTGGTCCAGTATACAGAGGGGTACACGACTCAAGAGTGTTGAATTCATTAAATGCACCTCTGAATGAACTTGGCGCCTCTTCTAGTCCATCAAGACTGGCGTGTGCTCCTCCAGTCTTGATGGATTGGCCTCCATGCCATTTAGCCATCTGGGGAAGCTAATAACCATAGGGATAACCATTAGCGATGAAGCCTAAAGTGGGGCAATATTTCCATAAATTGGAAAGACAATGAAATTATCCAACTCACTGATGCCGGTGCAGAGTTTTGATCTTTGTTTTCCAGTACCCTAGCATAGTACTGCTAGTACTGCAGCTAATCAATGACAGCAGCGATCATGTGCGTACTACTGGGAAAACGGTGTAGCGCTGAGAGATGATGCCAATAAAGTATGCTCATTGTTGCCACTATTTGCATTTTACAACTGTTTTTATTATTATTTTTTCTTTTAGGTTGGACAAACAATTTAATATAGCATACCTTAATATCAAAATACCCAAATCAGTCTTATTCAGTCACTTATTTAGCGCTGAAGTCCGCATCGCTTACATCTGTATTCAATGCGCCCGTTGCTGTCTTCATCCCGCCGAGTTTGCTGTTGATTTAGATCATGAGCTTGTCAGGTTCGGGGGTCATTTTGTTCCCATACACATTGCAATTTTCAGCCAATTAGGTCTACACCAGCTTAATTGCCTGTCAAAATCACACCCAGCCTGGACACCTTCACTATACACAATATCCACCTAGAGAATTATGGAGTTACCTAATGAGATGTCCAAGCGCTTGGAAATATGCAGAAAAGCTGGCTGTCTATGCTGCATTGAGGGAGTCACCTGTTCGTAAGGTGAAGGAGGAAAAAAATAAAAACTTTATTCCCTTAGTGTACTTCTCTGCTAATTGGCTCCCATGTGCAAACAGCCTGCGAGCTGCAGAAAGAACATTTAAATATTGAAAACATTGCGGAACATACGCTCGAGACATAGAGGTTGTCCTAAGAAGTAAGGGCAGTGCATAAGTAATTTACAAGGTGGCACAGATAGATGCATCTTCATCGAAAATAAATCTTTATTTAGAACAAATTAAAAGTTTTGAAAACAAACATTAAATTGGCTCCATGTAGATAATGATGGAAATATGCATTAGTGTTGGCTGCTCTGCCGCCATGGCTGATAATTCTCAAAATACAGGTTTCCTTCAATGAGTAACTTTAGGAATGTTTATTTCCATTTTTTAGTTTTCTTTATTTTCATGACTCTGAAAATTGTAAATTCACATTGAAGGCATCAACACTATGAATTAACACATGTGGAATGAAATACTTAACAAAAAAGTGTGACACAACTGAAAATGTGTCTTATATTCTAGGTTCTTCAAAGTAGCCACCTTTTGCTTTGATTACTGCTTTGCACACTCTTGGCATTCTCTTGATGAGCTTCAAGAGGTAGTCATCGGAAATGGTCTTCCAACAGTCTTGAAGGACTTCCAAGAAATGCTTAGCACTTGTTGGCCCTTTTGCCTTAAGTCTGCAGTCCAGCTCACCCCAAACCATCTCGATTGGGTTCAGGTCTAGTGACTGTGAAGGCCAGGTCATCTGGCGTAGCACCCCATCACTCACCTTCTTAGTCAAATAGCCCTTACACAGCCTGGAGGTGTGTTTGGGGTCATTGTCCTGTTGAAAAATAAATGATGGTCCAACTAAACGCAAACCGGATGGAATAGCATGCCACTGCAAGATTCTGTGGTGTGCCACCCCCGTGCCAGCAGCCAGCGATGCTCGGATCTGGATCTACGGTACGGCTCGAGGGGTCCTCCGGACCCGGGGGTCACGCGGACACTCCGAATAAAAGGGGGACGTATTTGTACTGGATTGTCTGTAAAATGTCTGTGACGCCACCCACGGTGTGTGGTGAGATGTAGCACCAGGGCCGGATTATAGGCAGGGCAGGCGGGGCTTCAGCCCCGGGGCCCCCAACCAAAAGAGCTTCCAAGGGGGCCCCCACCACCAGGGCCATACTTGCCACCCGTCAGCAATTTTTTTTTTTTCACACCCCCTCCCCCTCGGTACAGACAGTCTAATAAATCAGCTGTGTTTTCGAGGGGAAGGGGGGGTGAGCACCTACATTTATTTGTATCTGCGTCTCTAAGACGCAAGAAAAACTGCGGGTGCAGGACGCTGATTGAGCCCAGAAGTACCAGTGCCTGCACTTCCGGGGTCAGAGGTGTGCCTGCTCCCTGCTCTGCTGCAGCATCCAATGCTGCGGATGTCACAGCAGGACGCTGCGGACGTCACAGCAGGATGCCGCGGACGTCACAGCAGGACGCCACGGCCGTGGAGAAGACCGACGGCGTGGCCGCGGAGGAAAAGACCGATGCCGTGGCTGCGGAGGAGAAGACCGACGCCGGCAGAGGAGAAGGCCGACACCGCAGCCGCGGAGGAGAAGACCGATGCCGCAGCCAGGAGAAGAGACTCACCGGAGCAGGAGGATGGCCGCGGCACTGGAACAGCAGCAGGAGGAGGCTGGCATCAGAGCAGGTAAGGGCAGAGCTGAAGAAAGATGTGTGGTGGGTTGCAGAGCTGTGTGTGTGTGTGTGTGAAACAGAGCTGTGTGTGTGTGAAGCAGAGCTGTGTGTGTGTGTGTCAAGCAGAGCTGTGTGTGTGTGTGAAGCAGAGCTGTGTGTGAGAAGCAGAGCTGTGTGTGTGTGAAGCAGAGCTGTGTGTGTGTGTGTGTGTGTATGTGTGAAGCAGAGCTCTGTGTGTGTGTGTGTGTGAAGCAGAGCTGTGTGTGTGTGAAGCAGAGCCGTGTGTGTGTGTGAGGCAGAGCTGAAGAAAGATGTGTGGTGTGAAGCAGAGCTGTGTGTGTGTGAAGCAGAGTTTGTGTGTGTGTGTGTGTGTGAAGCAGAGATGTGTGTGAAGCAGAGCTATGTGTGTGTGAAGCACAGCTGTGTGTGTGTGAAGCAGAGCTGTGTGTGTGAAGCAGAGCTGTGTGTGTGTGTGAAGCAGAGCTGTGTGTATGTGTGCGTGTGTGTGTGTGTGTGAAAAGCAGAGCTGTGTGTGTGTGAAGCAGAGCTGTGTGTGTGAGAAGCAGAGCTGTGTGTGTGAAGCAGAGCTGTGTGTGTGTGTGTGTGTGAAGCAGAGCTGTGTATGTGAAGCAGAGCTGTGTGTGTGTGTGTGTGTGAAGCAGAGCTGTGTGTGTGTGTGTGTGGTGTGAAGCAGAGCTGTGTGTGTGTGAAGCAGAGCTGTGTGTGTGAAGCAGAGATGTACAGTTAGGTCCAGAAATATTTGGACAGTGACACAAGTTTTGTTATTTTAGCTGTTTACAAAAACATGTTCAGAAATGCAATTATATATATAATATGGGCTGAAAGTGCACACTCCCAGCTGCAATATGAGAGTTTTCACATCCAAATCGGAGAAAGGGTTTAGGAATCATAGCTCTGTAATGCATAGCCTCCTCTTTTTCAAGGGACCAAAAGTAATTGGACAAGGGACTCTAAGGGCTGCAATTAACTCTGGAGGCGTCTCCCTCGTTAACCTGTAATCAATGAAGTAGTTAAAAGGTCTGGGGTTGATTACAAGTGTGTGGTTTTACATTTGGAAGTTGTTGCTGTGACCAGACAACATGCGGTCTAAGAAACTCTCAATTGAGGTGAAGCAGAACATCCTGAGGCTGAAAAAAAAGAAAAAATCCATCAGAGAGATAGCAGACATGCTTGGAGTAGCAAAATCAACAGTCGGGTACATTCTGAGAAAAAAGGAATTGACTGGTGAGCTTGGGAACTCAAAAAGGCCTGGGTGTCCACGGATGACAACAGTGGTGGATGGTCGCCGCATACTTTCTTTGGTGAAGAAGAACCCGTTCACAACATCAACTGAAGTCCAGAACACTCTCAGTGAAGTAGGTGTATCTGTCTCTAAGTCAACAGTAAAGAGAAGACTCCATGAAAGTAAATACAAAGGGTTCACATCTAGATGCAAACCATTCATCAATTCCAAAAATAGACAGGCCAGAGTTAAATTTGCTGAAAAACACCTCATGAAGCCAGCTCAGTTCTGGAAAAGTATTCTATGGACAGATGAGACAAAGATCAACCTGTACCAGAATGATGGGAAGAAAAAAGTTTGGAGAAGAAAGTGAACGGCACATGATCCAAGGCACACCACATCCTCTGTAAAACATGGTGGAGGCAACGTGATGGCATGGGTATGCATGGCTTTCAATGGCACTGGGTCACTTGTGTTTATTGACGACATAACAGCAGACAAGAGTAGCCGGATGAATTCTGAAGTGTACCGGGATATACTTTCAGCCCAGATTCAGCCAAATGCCACAAAGTTGATCGGACGGCGCTTCATAGTACAGATGGACAATGACCCCAAGCATACGGCCAAAGCTACCCAGGAGTTCATGAGTGCAAAAAAGTGGAACATTCTGCAATGGCCAAGTCAATCACCAGATCTTAACTCAATTGAGCATGCATTTCACTTGCTCAAATCCAGACTTAAGACGGAAAGACCCACAAACAAGCAAGACCTGAAGGCTGCGGCTGTAAAGGCCTGGCAAAGCATTAAGAAGGAGGAAACCCAGCGTTTGGTGATGTCCATGGGTTCCAGACTTAAGGCAGTGATTGCCTCCAAAGAATTCGCAACAAAATATTGAAAATAAAAATATTTTGTTTGGGTTTGGTTTATTTGTCCAATTACTTTTGACCTCCTAAAATATGGAGTGTTTGTAAAGAAATGTGTACAATTCCTACAATTTCTATCAGATATTTTTGTTCAAACCTTCAAATTAAACGTTACAATCTGCACTTGAATTCTGTTGTAAAGATTTCATTTCAAATCCAATGTGGTGGCATGCAGAGCCCAACTCGCGAAAATTGTGTCACTGTCCAAATATTTCTGGATCTAACTGTATGTGAAGCAGAGATGTGTGTGAAGCAGAGATGTGTGTGAAGCAGAGCTGTGTGTGTGTGAAGCAGAGCTGTGTGTGTGAAGCAGAGCTATGTGTGTGTGTGTGTGTGTGTGTGTGAAGCAGAGCGGCCTGTGTGTGAAGCAGAGCTGTGTGTGTGAAGCAGAGCTGTGTGAGTGTGTGTGTCTGTGTGTGAAGCAGAGCTGTGTGTGTGTGTGTGTGTGTGTGTGTGAGAAGCAGAGCTGTGTATGTATATATGAATCAGAGCAGTCTGTGCGGCACCCCAGAACTATATGGGTCCCCCAGAGCGCTAAGCCACCCATCCCAGTAATGTGTACGCCACCAGAGCTGTTTGCCACTCCAGTAACATCTATGCCCTCCCAGTAAAGTCTATGCCCCCTGCCCCTCCTGTAATGTATATATTGTAGGCCCCAGCCCCTCCTGTGATGTATATACAGCAGTGCTGTGTCAGTGTGCATGGTGTGCAGTCATGTCTGTTAGTGATGGCCATCATGCAACACAGCCACATGTCCTGGAGGAGCTGGACGGAAACAAGCGGGGGAGGTGAGTGATGCTGCTTGTGACTTCTCCATATTAATACCTCTAATGCGTTTGTGTCTGCATGTATGTCAGTGTATATGACTGTGCATATATTTGTCTGTTTAAATGTATTTTTGTGAATTTGTCTTCAAATGCATATGTATATGTATATGTACGTATGCCTGTATGTGCGTGTCTGCATGTGGATGGGGCCCACTGAGACTCATCCGGGGACCACAAAAACCTGGAGCCGGCCCTGGCTGCCTTAACATTGGGATGAATAAAAAAATATGTGAGTAACTCTACTTTCTGTGTATAAGTGACAGCTGTGAGTGATCCTGGACTGTATCTGTATTGTACTGTGTGTATAAGTGACAGCTGTGAGTGATCCTGGACTGTATCTGTATTGTGCTGTGTGTGTGTGTGTGTGTGTGTGTGTGTGTGTGTGTAAGTGACAGCTGTGAGTGATCCTGGACTGTATCTGTATTTGTAGTACTGTAAATCTGAATGTGGCAGAACAGGGTAAGATACATGTTCATTGGATTTATATCTAAATGCTACAGTTCACGCTCTACTGTTATGGCTAAAAATATTAACGTTTATGGGGCCCTCACCAGATTTTCTGCCCAGGGGCCCCCACCAACCTTAATCCGGCCCTGTGTAGCACCACCGCTGCTATTATGGGACACCCGGGGGAGATGTAATGGCAGCTGGACGTTAACCCCTACGTGGGTAGGGATGGATGCCCCGGGGCCCAATGTCTCTCTGTTGAGGATGATGGATGCAGGGGCCGGCGCACCCGGCCAAGCCGGGGAAGTTACTCACGGTTGAATAAACAGACGAGTCCTGTGGTAAACCAAGGGGATGGTGGCCGGCTGTCGCAGATGGGTGTATCCTGATCCCACACCCAGGTTGATAATCAAAGCCTCTCTCCTCTGCACACTGGATTTTGTAGATGGGACTTTCCGGTATGGAACACGGGAGTCCGCTCCCGGTCCTCTTGTTGGGAGCCGTTCCCGTCTGACGCTGACCCTTGGGATCTACGGGCCCTGGCGGTTGCCCTATTCCCCGCGGTGGGTGGTTGTCTACTTTTCGGGACTTAGGTTGGAACAGGACCTAGAATCCTGCCCTCAATTTTTTAATTAGCTAGGCCGTCGGTGCCGTTCCTGGCTTCAGGGTCCAAGTACCCCCTCTGTGCACACGGTTTCCAGGTCGGTTCTCCGGTGTCTGTACCGTCTGGCTACAACCCTGCCCCGGTCCACCTGGGATCCCCGGCTCTGTCTTCCCGTCTCCTGCAGGCTCTGGCTACCGTCTGCCACCTAGCCAAGGTGTCAGGGCTCCGACCCTGGCACCTGTCAGCTCGAGCTACAGGCCTTGACTGCCTGAGCTCACTTAGACTTGAACTCCAAACTACTCTCTGACTTAACTGACTGTTTTCCCGCCCCGGGCTCTCTAGACCCCTAGGTGGGCGTTCCCTAACCGCCTGGTCCCGCCCAATGGTGTGTCTATCCTTCCCTAAGGGGGGTGACTAGGGTTTCAGGTCGGCTGATTTAACCCTTTTTGGGATTGGTGTTATGCGGGGGCCTACATGTTCATCTACCTAGTTTTCCAGGGCGCTACATTCCCCCTTTGTTGAATACAGACCGTCCGCGGGCTGTCCGACCACCACCATTTATTTTTAATGGGAAACTGTAGGATAGAAAAAAGGAAACAATTTGCAAGTATACTAACTTTGTACAATTTCTTCCCTTACGGGAGGCACATTTCTTAAACGTTGCACATTTAAAACGGGACGGACCGGGCCACCTCCTTGTTGCTCCACCCAACCTGACCCTGGTGCCACCTCTAAGAACTGGTTGGCACCCCTTGCCCCAAGTCCGGGAACGGGTCCGGGTGACGCCCTTACGGACCGTGTAAAAAGTTCCTTACCCGGCAGTTTTTGTCACGGTTTCCAAGTCCGGGGACCCCTGGCCTGGAGGTTAGTCACCGGTTTTTGTATTGACTGGGCCTCGGCCGACTCCACCACAGGCCCTTCATCCAATCTGCCTCTCCAGTGGCTGCCGTGAGCATCAAGTGTGGCCATGAATTATTTAAAACATTAAACACCGCTTACACACCGCTTACAGCCTCCTTCTGCAGCTTTCCCACAGTCCATCAATGGTCGGCACGAGTCCCCAATGCCACCTTCACTTCACGGGTGGCACTGTCCAAAAGACTGCGTCTTCAGCCGCCGATGGTGCGGGTACGACTGCTGCTCCGGACCTGGCTCCGTCCTCCACCTGGGGCTCCGACCCCCGATGGCCTCTTCACTTTCAACTTGCAGGGGTTAAGACGTTCAACAAGAACAGAGCTCTGCATCACTTAACTTCTCAACTGTCCTGCCACCCCCCACCTGCTGTGCAGATGGCCTCCTCCGGTTAACATGAAAACATTCAACAGGGGTGTCGGCCCTTTAAACAATTAACTTCAAACTTCAAAACTTGTAACTTAATTTTTAACTTATCGTGGACTCCAGTCTCTGGAAGGCCGGGTATCTCTGGGGCACACACTGGCAAAATGCCCTAGTTGTTCACACTGCCTGTAAATTGGCGGCCAGAGCTTCGTCTTCAGAGGCAAACTCTGTATCCTCTTCGTACACCCCCAGTGCATGGTACGTACGGGGTGACAAGGCTATCTGGTATCCGTTCCCACCGGTTCGCGGAACGTACTCTGCGATCGGGTGCGGGCACCGGAGGTAGTCTCACCCGTCTCTTCCGGTTCCAATTCTGCAGCCGCAGGGTCCCCTAGGCTGGGTGTCATCCCCGTCAGAGCCAGGGGGGCTGCCGGAGCCGACATAACCGCTGCGGGGTCCGCAGGATCCACCGCTCCTGCGACCAGAGCACGGGCCGCTGCATCTTCTCTTGCCGCTTCGTTCACGGGCGCCGCCACTTCAGCGGCGGGCGTTACCCCTTCGGTGACGTCGTTTGGGGCGGACATCTTCTTGCTGCTCCCCCTTAGTTTTTCGGGAGAAGTCCTCTCAAGCGGCTTGTTTGTTTCGCTTTCGGCCTCAGGGTTTTCCTTCCGGTCGTGTTCCCAGGGGGCGGGGCTTCAGCTTCGCGCCCTTTCTCGGGGAAGAAGACGCTGGGTAGTCATTTTTCACTCCTAAAAATGGCGGCAAAAATGGCGATTTTCCAAAATTTGGCAGCGGAGCACCACTGACTGTCCAGAACAAGGCGCACTTCCACCAGGTAAGTGGATGGGTAAGTATCCTGTTCGTGACGCCAGGTTTCAGGGTGTGCTGCCCCCGTGCCAGCAGCCGGCGCTGCTCGGATCCGGATCTACGGTATGGCTCGAGGGGTCCTCCGGACCTGGGGGTCGCGCGGACACTCTGAATAAAAGGGGCACGTATTTGTACGGGATTGTCTGTTAAATAAATGTGACGCCACCCACGGTGTGGGGTGAGATATAGCACCACCGCTGCTGTTGTGGGACACCCGGGGGAGATGTAATGGCAGTTGGATGTTAACCCCTCCGTGGGTAGGGATGGATGCCCCGGGGCCCAATGTCTCTATGTTGAGGATGATGGATGCAGGGGCCGGTGCACCCGGCCAAGCCGGGGAAGTTACTCACGGTTGAATAAACAGATAAGTCCTGGGGTAAACCAAGGGGATGGTGGCCGGTTGCTGCAGACGGGTGTATCCTAATCCCACACCCGGGTTGATAATCAAAGCCTCTCTCCTCTGCACACTGGATTTTGTAGATGGGACTTCCCAGTATGGAACACGGGAGTCCGCTCCCGGTCCTCTGGTTGGGAGCCGTGCCCGTCTGACGCTGACCCTTGGGATCTGCGGGCCCTGGCGGTTGCCCTATTCACCGCGGTGGGTGGTTGTCTACTTTTCGGGACTTAGGTTGGAACAGGACCTAAAATCCTGCCCTCAATTGGTTATTTAGCTAGGCCGTCGGTGCCGTTCCTGGCTTCAGGGTCCAAGTACCCCGGGCACCTGTCAGCTCGAAATACAGGCCTTGACTGCCTGAGCTCACTCAGACTTGAACTCCAAACTACTCTCTGACTTAACTGACTGTTTTCCCGCCCCGGGCTCTCTAGACCCCTAGGTTGGCGTTCCCTAACCGCCTGGTCCCACCCACTGGTGTGTCTATCCTTCCCTGAGGGGGGTGACTAGGGTTTCAGGTTGGCTGATTTAACCATTTGTGGGACTGGCGTTATACGAGGGCCTACATGTTCATTTACCTGGTTTTCCAGGGCGCTACAGTGGTAGCCATGCTGGTTCAGTATGCCTTCAATTTTGAATACATCCCCAACAGTGTCACCAGCAAAGCACCCCCACACCATCACACCTCCTCCTCCATGCTTCACGGTGGGAACCAGCCATGTAGAGTCCATCCGTTCACCTTTTCTACAAAGACACGGTGGTTGGATCCAAAGATCTCAAATTTGGACTCATCAGACCAAAGTACAGATTTCCACTGGTCAAATGTCCATTCCTTGTGTTCTTTAACCCAAACAAGTCTCTTCTGTTGCCCGTCCTTAGCAGTGGTTTCCTAGCAGCTATTTTACCATGAAGGCCTGCTGCACAAAGTCTCCTCTTAACAGTTGTTCTAGAGATGTGTCTGCTGCTAGACCTCTGTGTGGCATTGACCTGGTCTCTAATATGAGCTGCTGTTAACCTGCGATTTCTGAGGCTGATGACTCAGATAAACTTATCCTCCCCAGCAGAGGTGACTTTTGGTCTTCCTTTCCTGGGGCGGTTCTCATGTGAGCAAGTTTCTTTGTAGCGTTTGATGGTTTTTGCCACTGCACTTGGGGACACTTTCAAAGTTTTCCCAATTTTTCGGACTGACTGACCTTCGTTTCTTAAAGTAATGATGGCCACTCATTTTTCTTTACTTAGCTGCTTTTTTCTTGCCATAATACAAATTCTAACAGTCTATGCAGTAGGACTATCAGCCATGTATCCACCAGACTTCTGCACAACACAACTGATGGTCCCAACCCCATTTATAAGGCAAGAAATCCTACTTATTAAACTTGACAGGCTACACCTGTGAAATGAAAACCATTTCCGGTGACTACCTCTTGAAGCTCATCAAGAGAATGCCAAGAGTGTGCCAGTAATCAAAGCAAAAGGTGGCTACTTTGAAGAACCTAGAATATAAGATATATTTTCAGTTGTTTCACACGTTTTTGTTAAGTATTTCCTTCCACGTGTGTTAATTCATAGTTTTGATGCCTTCAAAGTGAATCTACAATTTTCAGTCATGAAAAATATACTGTATATATATATATATATATATATATATATACCGTGTTTTTCCAAAAATAAGACACTGTCTTATACTTTTTTTGCCCCCCAAAAAGCACTAGGGCTTATTTTTGGAGGAGGTCTTATTCTTGGAGAAACATGGTTGGGGGAGTAAGTTTACCCCCCAAAAAAGCAGACTCCCCACTTCCCAGGAGACTCATGCTTACCAGACCCAGACGTCTGCGTGGCTCCCAGGTCTTCCCTGTGAGCTCCGGTAGATGCTGCACGCCGTCCTCCCCTGCTTCTGGCTGACACTCACACACGGCAGATCTCACACACTTCAGATCACAGACAGACAAACCACTCACTCACCACATCCAGCATTAGAGAATGCTTCCAGGGAATGATGGGAGGAAGTCACGTGTCGCAGTTCCTGTAAGAAAGCATTGCATCAGGTCCTTACGCTTCACCACACGGCCTCTCAGGATTCTGCTGGCAAGAAGAAATCGGTGTCGCTGGATATGGTGAGTGTGTGTGTGATCCGATATGTGTGTTATCCGATGTTTGTGTGTGTGAGATCTGATTGTGTGTGTGTGTGATCAGATCTGTGTGGGGGTGCGATCACTGCAGGTCCTCCTGCTCTGGGTCTGATGAGAATGATTGCAGGGTGTCCGCTGGGTATAATGGAGTGTCCTGCAGTACTCTTTAACTTTTTTAGCTGCATGGACACTTCATTATTGAACCGTGACTAGGGCTTATTTTCGGGTAGGGCTTATATTTAAGCCTTGCTCCAAAAATGCTGAAAATCCCTGCTAGGGCCTATTTTTGGGGGAGGACTTACTTTTGGAAAAATGCTCTCTCTCTCTCTCTCTCTATCTATCTATCTATCTATCTATCTATCTATCTATATATATATATATATATGTATATATATATATATATATATATATATATATATAATGTATACAGTGCAGAACTTCTCATTCAAAGCATTTTCTTTATTTTCATGACTCTAAAAATTGTAGATTCACACTGAAGGCATCAAAACTATGAATTAAAACTTGTGGAATTAAATACTTAAAGTGTGAAACAACAGAAAATATGTCTTATATTCTAGGTTCTTCAAAGTAGCCACCTTTTGCTTTGATTACTGCTTTGCCCACTCTTGGCATTCTCTTGATGAGCTTCAAGAGGTAGTCACCGGAAATGGTTTTCCAACAGTCTTGAAGGAGTTCCCAGAGATGCTTAGCACTTGTTGGCCCTTTTGCCTTCACTCTGCGGTCCAGCTCACCCCAAACCATCTCGATTGGGTTCAAGTCTGGTGACTGTGGAGACCAGGTCATCTGGCATAGTACCCCATCACTCTCCTTCTTAGTCAAATAGCCCTTATACAGCCTGGAGATGTGTTTGGGTCATTGTCCTGTCGAAAAATAAATGATGGTCCAACTAAACGCAAACCGGATGGAATAGCACGCCGCTACAACATGCTGTGGTAGGCATGCTGGTTTAGTATGCCTTCAATTTTGAATAAATCCCAAACAGTGTCACCAGCAAAGCACCCCCACACCATCACACTTCCTCCTCCATGCTTCACGGTGGGAACCAGCCATGTAGAGTCCATCCGTTCACCTTTTCTACAAAGACACGGTGGTTGGATTGAAAGATCTCAAATTTGGACACATCAGACCAAAGCACAGATTTCCACTGGTCTAATGTCCATTCCTTGTGTTCTTTACCCAAACAAGTCTCTTCTGCTTGTTGCCTGTCCTTAGCAGTGGTTTCCTAGCAGCTATTTTACAATGAAGGCCTGCTGCACAAAGTCTCTTCTTAACAGTTGTTCTAGAGATGAGAAGGTGTGTCCAAACTTTTGGTCTGTTCGGTATATATACTGTATAGATATATAGATATATACATATAGCTTTGGCAAAAATTAAGAGACCACTGCAAAATGTTCAGTTTTTCTGATTTTTCTCTTTATAGGTATATTTTTAAGTGAAATGTAAATTGTTCTCTTATTCTATAAACTACTGACAACACGTCTCCAAATTTCCAAGCAATACATTTTGTACTTATTTTCTGAAAATGAGAAATGGTCAAAATAACAAAACAATGCATTGCTTTCAGACCTCAAATAATGCAAAGTTCATAATCATTTAGAAACAACATTACTAATGTTTTAACTCAGAAAGAGTTATTTTGTAGAATAACCCTGATTTTTAAACACAGATTTTCTGCGTCTTGGCATGCTTTCCACCAGTCTTTGACATTGCTTTTGGGCAACCTTATGCCACTCCTGGCCCCAAAATGTAAGCAGTTCTTCTTTGTTTGATGGCTTGTGAATATCCATTGTCCTCCTGATTACATTCCAGAGGTTTTAAATTTGGTTCAGGTCTGGAGATTGGGCTGGCCATGACAGGGTTTTGATGTGGTGGTCCTTCATCCACACATGATTGACCTAGCTGTGTGGCATGGCACATTGTCCTGCTAGAAAAAACAGTCCTCAGAGATAGGGAAAATTGCCTGAGCTGAAGGAAGCAACTGTTTTTCCAGGATAACCTTGTATGTGGCTTGATTCATACATCCTTCGCAAGACACTATGGCTTGTACGCCTCTCTAGGTCTCCATGTAACCATTAGATGACCAGGTGTTGGGCAAAGATGAAAATTAGACTCATCAAAGAAGATTACAATACTCCAGTCCTCTATGGTCCAATCGGGCAGATTAAACTTGTACAGCTTGCATCCGACCACTGACCCATTTTTAATGGTATGAAATAAAAGTGTTATTTTATATAAGGTAAGTGCCACTCTTTTTTTCTTCTCTAGATAAAACCTGATGACAGATTCCCCTTAAGTGATTCTACTACATCACAATTTGTAGCTTTAAGGCTATGTGCGCACGTGTGCGTAATTCATGCAGTTACGCTGCGCTTTGCAGCTATCTATGGAGATTGTGCAGGGGCCGTGCGCACGTGGCATATTAGAACGCAGCGCTTCGGCTGCTGCCCGAATCGCTGCGTTCTAAGAAGTGACATGTCACTTCTTCCGTGCGCTTTGCCGGCAGCCCCTGCTCTGTCTATGGCAGGAGCTGCAGGCAGAGCGCACGTTCTCGCCGGCACCATGCGCTTCAGAACGGAGCTTTTCAGCTGCGCTCTGAAGCGCACCTTTTCGGTGCTGACTTTAAACTGATAGCCTTGTCGTCCAGACACCAGGCACCCTCTGGTTGTCCCCAAGTCTTTGCCCCTCCCCATTAGACCAAGCTATGAGCTTGTTTTTGCTCTTTTGGTGCTGAAAAGTCTGAACTCTGAGACATTTGCACTTGAATACAGGCTTTAATCCCTTATGGCAAGCATCCCCTGACTGTAGTACTGGATATGTGTAAGCAGGCTGTCTCTGTCCTCCCCTCGATTCTGCTCTCACTTGGCCGTATTATCTCTGTATCTGGAATCTGCCACCAAATACATTATTGCCATCACCAGCTTTCACTCCACTGCTCGTGCTTCAATAATACGTACTGGCTACACCCAGTCCCAGAATACCAATTACCCACTCGAAGAGCACGACATCAACCAACTTTTGACTTCTCCTGGTACTGTGTCGCCCTGGACAAGCCAGGGGACACAGGTAACAACACACACCCCCACCCCCAGCAGTTCACAGCAGACATCCCCAAAGTGACCTGCTTTCTGCCTCGGGCTGACACACCAGGTGGGCGGAGTGAGGAGATGGGGACGCCCACCCAGGAGTGAGCTGGCCTGAGGCAGGAAACAAGCCCAGTCTAGTCCTAGGAGAGGAAGAGTGAAGGTCTGCAGAGAGGCAGACAGAGCCAGAGGCCTAGGTTGGAGCCTAGGGCCTCGTACAGAGAGTCCGGCAGACGCTAGGTGCCGTCTGCAGGGAGCCGGGGAGACAGCTGGTGGAACCGCAGGTAGCCGGGGCTGGGCAGTGGCCCCCCGGTACGGAGTCGGGGAGCCAGCTGGAAGCCGGAGTGCAGGAGAAGGGTGCACGGAAGTGGAAGAGAGGACTTACACCACCAAACTGGGTCAGGGGAGAAACAACAACCGCAGCCATCTGTGGGTACCCGTCCATCCAGCCGAGTGTTTTACTAAGAACTGTGTCCTGATTTCAGGCTGAGTGAGTACCACAGTGCCGCAAGGCACAGCGCTGCCCCCACGTCCCTGCGCCCACCAGGCCCTGCACCTTCCACTCCATCACTGGGCCCCGGGATCACCAACCCCTACCCACGGAGGGGCAACACAACACCTGGCTGCTCCGCATCACCTCTCCCAGGATCCCCATATTGAGCAGCGGTGGTGCTACAAATCACCACAACCGTGGGTGGCGTCACGGACAATAAACCATCCCCACACCCAACAACCCCCTTTCACTCACGGGCGAGGAGCGCCGCTAGAGTCCCCGGGATCCGGCCCACCGCTCGAGCCACCGAGCAGCAGCAGGCCGCAGCAGCCGCGGCAGCCGGACCCGAGCAGCAGTGGGAGAGCGCGGCGTCCCCTCCTCCGCCCGCGACAACTTGGCGTCACGAACAGGATCTTACCGCTCTGCCGTTGGGTAGAGGTGCGCCTTGTGACTGCCGGAGGTGTCCGGCCGAAAAATTTGTAAAACCGCCATCTTGGGCGCGAAAATTTCCCGCTCGAGCGTCTTCCCCGAGCAGGAAAGGCGCGAAGGTGGAGCCCCGCCCCCTGAAGCAGGAAGTGCTAAAAAGAAGCTAAGGGGGACGGGATGGCGTCCGGCCTCATGTGAACCGCGGCTGTGGAAGCGGGGACGCCAGGACTCTGCCAGCATTTGGTTCCTGGAAGAGGCCGCCGCAGTGATGCACCGACTCGTTACCCCTGTTACCGGTAGCGGCGCCCGCAGCGTCTGTGGGGGAGGACCCAGACCTGGGGTCCCCAGGCCTCACCTTTGTCACCACCCTGCCACCGGCCCCGGCAGTCCGCCCGGCCGCGACGGAGATGACGACGGCTCCGGCAGTCCGCCCGACCGCAACGGCAGCGAAGTACCGGTCCCGTTGACCAATCTGGAGCCGTTCCTGGACTGGGGTCAAGGGGTGCTGCCTCGGCTTTAGGGGCAGCACCAAGGCTAGGTTATTTGGGTGGGTGACTGAAGGAACCGTTACCCTGTTATTATTAAAAGTGTTGGACTGTTAAAGCAACGTTAAAGTAATGTGCATCCCGTTCTGGGAGGGTTGAAAATGCTTGTGTTAATGTTTTGATCTTTTGCAGTTTAAAAGAAAAATAAAACCGGTGATGGACGGGCAGCCCGAGGACAGTCTGCATTTTTGCTAAGGGGGAATGTGTCGCCCTGGAGAAGCCAGGGGACACAGGTAACAACACACACCCCCACCCCCAGCAGTTCACAGCAGACATCCCCAAAGTGACCTGCTTTCTGCCTCGGGCTGACACACCAGGTGGGCGGAGTGAGGAGATGGGGACGCCCACCCAGGAGTGAGCTGGCCTGAGGCAGGAACCAAGCCCAGTCTAGTCCTAGGAGAGGAAGAGTGAAGGTCTGCAGAGAGGCAGACAGAGCCAGAGGCCTAGGTTGGAGCCTAGGGCCTCGTACAGAGAGTCCGGCAGACGCTAGGTGTCGTCTGCAGGGAGCTGGGGAGACAGCTGGTGGAACCGCAGGTAGCTGGGGCTGGGCAGTGGCCCCCCGGTACGGAGTCGGGGAGCCAGCTGGAAGCCGGAGTGCAGGAGAAGGGTGCACGGAAGTGGAAGAGAGGACTTACACCACCAAACTGGGTCAGGGGAGAAACAACAACCGCAGCCATCTGTGGGTACCCGTCCATCCAGCCGAGTGTTTTACTAAGAACTGTGTCCTGATTTCAGGCTGAGTGAGTACCACAGTGCCGCAAGGCACAGCGCTGCCCCCGCGTCCCTGCACCCACCAGGCCCTGCACCTTCCACTCTATCACTGGGCCCCGGGATCACCAACCCCTACCCACGGAGGGGCAACACAACACCTGGCTGCTCCGCATCACCACTCCCGGGATCCCCATATTGAGCAGCGGTGGTGCTACAAATCACCACAACCGTGGGTGGCGTCATGGACAATAAACCATCCCCACACCCAACAACCCCCTTTCACTCACGGGCGAGGAGCGCCGCTAGAGTCCCCGGGATCCGGCCCACCGCACGAGCCATCGAGCAGCAGCAGGCCGCAGCAGCCGCGGCAGCCGGACCCGAGCAGCAGTGGGAGAGCGCGGCGTCCCCTCCTCCGCCCGCGACAGTACCTCTCCTAAACTATCTATGGAAGAGAGCTCTAGGTGCGAAGCATCTAACTTTCCATGCTGAAACAAACAGGTAACATGATAGAAATAAGGAAAATATTTCCATTACAATCTCTAAAAAATATAAATGTCAACATTCCTGAATGTGTTGGCACTGTCCTAATTTTTCTGAAAGAATACTGGTAAATTTGAAGTGTCCCTGACAAGAAGGAGTCTGTCACATCTCCACCACAGTCTGCTCCTGCGACTTCTGCCCTAGTCACCAGGCGCCGCCGTATTCCCACTACAGGCGATGCTGCTGATGGGGTAAGAGTCAGTACTAGTAGTTCTGATGGGCACAGTCGCCACCCATCCACCAAGCTTGGTCTGGCTGGGACTTGCAGTACCGTTGGCTGACTATAGGGGTGTGTGCCTTCCAGCTGAAGTTATCAACTCCCATTCCAGCCAATGGGAAGGCATCACATCCTTTTTATATCTTCAGTGGTCTGCTGTTCTTTGCCAGTTATAGTCCTGTGTTTGGCTCTAGCCCTTTACTGGTACCAGGCACACCTTGCTATTTGGTTCCCTGTTTGACCTCGTCCTGTTTTCCAGACGTTCCTCCTGCCTGCTGATTCTGTACCTTGCCTGACATCTTGGTTTTGACCTTGGCCTGTTTTCTGGACATTCCTCTTGTCTTCCGATTTTGTACCTTGTTGACTTCCTAATTTTGACCCTGCCTGGTGACTATACCCGACTATGGACTGCAGCCTTTCCATAGGCAGCGATCTCCTGAACCCTGCAGTAAATCCAGATCCCTGTGTAGAGGTTAAAGGGTTTCAGGGTACCTCCGTATCCTGCTTAGTGGGCGGCCGTCCCTAGTCGGCTTGGGTTAACCATTTTGTGCCTGTTTTCACGGACTACTGTTACAGAGGCATTGTCTGCAACTGGGCAGTTATTTGTAGGATTCTTCAGTGAGATCGAGCAAGAAAATGTGTTGCTAACCTGCAACACCAATTTTGGTACCTTTGCAGTTTTGCCGCCTTAAGCTTTGGCTTGTAACTTCACAAGATCACATCGCTTTATAGAGATACAGAAATGGGCTTTACAAATGACTATGCAGTCAACTAAAACTTTTGGCAGCCGACACACAGAGGCCTTATTGGGGCAGACCTCTAGGGTAAATCAATGCATTTCTATGGATGCACACATCATGATATTTCTGGAGTGTCCATGTATAAGCGCTCTATCAATTCAGTAGGTAATCTATAAATCACAGTGAAAAAGGCTTTTCTAATCTGAAGTTTCACCGGTAATATCCTATACACAAGTCATTCATTTCAATTAAAGATGAAGGAGACGGAACATCCAGAATCTTTTCAGCAATAGGCTGAAAACTTCAATATTAAAGGAAAACCATCACTGAAAACTTCAAATATAGAAGATGATAATGAAACAGAATGGAAAAAGCTACGGCACAGCTGAACCCAAACTTGAACTGAAAAGTCTGCTGGTTCAACTTTTTTTTTCTAAAGTGCATGTCTTGATTTTCAGGCAGATAGTTATAGATAAAATGAGAAATAGCTGACATTTTGCCATGTGAATTTAATCGTGGCTTAATAGGCAGACTGCATACATTCATGCTTTATAGCAGAGGATATCATTATATTCAGAGGATATGCCACAAATGACTGATAGAAGTAGGTTTCTGACATCCTACATCTATTAATAGATCATGGATCTCATGTCCAACCTGATAAGGTGGCCCTCGGCCGTCACATTGTCTAGGAATAAGTGTAGGAGAAACATCAAGAAGAGATGAGCGAATCTCTTGAAATTATAATTCTCCCGCTTTACCAAATTTTTCCAAATTGAGAGAGAGCACCCCGCTGACCATAAGAGCTTACACTCTACATAAAAGAGAGAGAGGGAAAGAGAACCTTGCTCACCATAAGAGCTTATATTCTACAGGAGAGAGGACCCAGCTGACCATAAGAGCTTACCATATACAAGAGAGAGGACCCCACTGACCATAAGAGCGTACACTATACAGGAGAGAGGACCCTGCTGACCAAAAGAGCTTACCATATACAAGAGAGAGGACCCCACTAACCATAAGAGCGTACACTATACAGAAGAGAGGACACCGCTCACCATAAGAGAGTACACTATGCAGGAGACTGGACCCCGCTCACCATAAGAGCGTACACTATACAGGAGAGAGGACCCCGCTGACCATAAAAGTTTACCATATACAAGAGAGAGGACCCCACTGACCATAAGAGCGTACACTGTACAGGAGAGAGAACCCCGCTCACCATAAGATCGTACACTATACAGGAGAGAGGACCCCTCACCATAATAGCGTACGCTATGCAGGAGAGCACCCCACTCACCATAAGAGCGTACACTATACAGGAGAGAGGACCCCTCACCATAATAGCGTACGCTATGCAGGAGAGCACCCCACTCACCATAAGAGCGTACACTATACAGTTGAGAGGACCCCGCTGACCATAAGAGCTTACACTATACAGGAGAGAGGACCCCGCTGACCATAAGAGCTTACCATATACAAGAGAGAGGACCCCACTGACCATAAGAGTGTACACTACACAGGAGAGAGAACTTCTCTCACCATAAGAGCGTACACTATACAGGAGAGAGGACCCCGCTCACCATAAGAGCGTACACTATACAGGAGAGAGGACCCCGCTGACCATAAGAACTTACCATATACAAGAGAGAGGACCCCACTGACCACAAGAGTTTACACTACACAGGAGAGAGGACCCTGCTCACCATAACAGCGTACACTATACAGGAGAGATGACCTCACTGACCATTAGAGCTTATATACTGCCCCGTGCTCGGCAGCCGAGCCGCTCGGATCCGGACCTTCAGGGGGTGGCTCGAGAATCTCCAGAACCGGGGGTCCTGCGGTCACGTCAATCAAAAAGGGGTTTGCGGTTTGGGCACGTATGTGTACGGCCGGAGCCATGTTTAAGTTCGTGATGCCACCCACGGGATGTGGTGAAGATGGACACCACCGCTGCAGTTACGGGGCACCCGGGGAAGATGTTGCGCAACAAGTTGTTAATCCCTCCGTTGGCAGGGATGGTGGCCCCGGGACCCATTGGGGGTGTTTGAGTGCCGAAGAGCACTGATGTACTCACGATTAGTAAACACATGAGTCTCTGGTAAACCAAGGTGATGGTGGTTGGTGCCCACAGCCAGCTGCAGTGTGGTCCCCCACCCGGTTGGTGGTCTCTGTCTTTCTCCTGCACCTGTTTGTGATGGTGGACTACCTGCGCTTGCAACTTCAGGACTCCGCTCCCGGCTTTTGGTTGTCTGAGGAGTCCTTTGCCCGCAGACGCTAGCCCGTGGGATCTCTGTGCCGTGGCGGTGGCTTTCTATCCCCCTCGTTGGGCTGTTGCCTTCAGTCGGGACTTTGGGTGGGACAGGACCTCTAGTCCTGGCCGCAATCAGTTAATTAGCTAGCCCCCAGTAGTTTCTGGACCTAGCTTCAGGGTCTGAGTACCCCCCTTTGTGCTCCGGTTTCCGAGTCGGTTCCCCGGGTTGGTAACAGCGGGCCACTACCCTGTCCCGGTCCACCTCGGTTCCACCAAGCCGTCTTCCTGGCTCCTGCAGACGGAGATCGCCATCTGCCTCCTAGCCAGCAGTACCAGGGCTCCTACCCTGGCACTGGTTCAGTTTGGTTCTTTCCTTTACTGGAGCTGCACACAGCTCCAGCCCACACACCTCTCCTCTTGACCTCTAGACTTGAACTTCACGACTAGACTAAATTTTCCCACCCCAGGCTGTCTGAGACTCCTTGGTGGCGTCTTCCAACTGCCTGGTTCCGCCCCCTGGTGTGTCCATCAAGCACTGAGGGGGGTGACTAGGGTTTTATATATTTGGCTGCTGTCACCTTGTTAGGGAGCGGTGTAATGCGGGGCTCTATCTGTGACTACCTGGCTGGCCAGGGCGTCACACTTACACTATACAGTAGAGAGGACCCCACTCACCATAAGAGCGTACAGTATACAGGAGAGAGGACCCCGCTGACCATAAGAGCTTACCATATACAAGAGAAAAGACCCCACTGACCATTAGAGTGTACATTACACAGGAGAGAGGACCCCGCTGACCATAAGAGCGTACACTATACAGGAGAGAGGACCCCACTCACAATAAGAGCTTACACTATACAGGAGAGAGGACCCTGCTGACCATGAGAGGTTACCCTATACAAGAGAGAGGACCCCACTGACCATAAGAGCATACACTATACAGGATAGAGGATCCCGCTGACCATAAGATCGTACACTCTACAGAAAAGAGCGAGAGGGAAAGAGAACCTTGCTCACCATAAATGTGACGCCCTGGCAAAACCAGGTAGTCACACAGTTTTAGGCCCCCGCATAACACCGCTCCCACACAGGGTTAAAACAGCCAACCTGAAACCCTAGTCACCCCCTCAGGGAAGGACAGACACACCAGTGGGCGGGACCAGGCGGAAATGAAACGCCCACCTAGGGGTCTGGAGAGCCCGGGTCGGGAAAACAGTCAGATAGATGAATTTTTGAAGTTGAATGGAGTAAGGAGGAGAAGCTGACAGGTGTCAGGTTCGGAGCCCTGACACATTGGCTAGGTGGCATACGGTGGTCACCGCCAGCAGGAGACAGGAAGACTAGGTGGACCGGAGCATGGTTGAAGCCCGCCGGTACCGGCACCGGAGAACCGTCCCGGAAATCGTGCACACAAGGGGGTACTCGGACCCCGAAGCCAGGACCGGCACTGATGGCCTAGCTAATTAACTGATTGAGGGCAGCATTCCAGGTCTGTCCCAACCTAAGTCCCGAAAAGTAGACAACCACCCACAGAGAGGGATAGGGCATCCGCCAGGGCCCTGTAGGGTCAGCGTCTGACGGGCACGGCTCCCAACCAGAGGACCGGGAGCGGACTCCTGCGTTACACACCGGAAAGTCCACATAAGAAAACACAAAGTGCAGAGGAAAGGGGTAGCGACCATCAGCCCGGGTGTGGGACCAGATACACCCGTCTGCGGCAGCCGGCCACCATCACCTTGGTTTACCAAAAGACTTGTGTGATTGATTCAACAGTGAGTAACTTTCCCGGCCTGACCGGGTGTGCTGTCCCCTGCCGTTATCATCCTCTGCACAGAGACACTGGGCCCCGGGGCATCCATCCCTGCCCACGGAGGGGTTAATATCCAGTTGCCAGCCCATCACCCCCGGGAGCTCCACAGCAGCAGCGGTGGTGCTACATCTCACCACACACCGTGGGTGCTGTCACCGACAGTTTTAACAACCCCGGTACAAATATGTACCCCCTTTTTATTCGAAGTGTCCACGTGACCCCCGGGTCCGGTAGAGTCCCACGAGCCATACCGCAGATCTGAATCCGAGCAGCACGGCTGCTGGCACGGGGGCGGCACATACTAGCTTATATTCTACAGGAGAATGGACCCTGCTGACCATAAGCGCGTACACTATACAGGAGAGATGACCCCGCTGACCATAAGAGCTTACCATATACAAGAGAGAGGACCCCACTGATCATAAGAGCATACACTATAAAGGAAAGAGGACCACACTCACAATAAGAGCTTACACTCTACCGGAGAGAGAGCACCCTGCTAATCATAACAGCTTACACTCTACAGAAAAGTTATAGCGAGAAAGAGAACCTTGCTGACCATAAGAGCTTATATTCTACAGTAGAGAAGACCCTGCTGACCATATGAGCGTACACTGTACAGGAAATGTTCCTGTGTTGAGATAATCTTAAATTAAATATGTGTCCCTGCTATGTACTGTGTAATGGCCGTCTCTGACCGTGCAAGAACATGGTCTGATCATACCACATCTCCTGGGCTGGGGAGGAAGCAAAAGAGAGTATATAGACAGAACAGCTGATTCTTTTTGTGAGGTAAAGCATTGGTCTGCCTGTTTTTAAACAATGTTTTACCTTAAAGAAAAAATAATTTGTTATCCCGTGCTGTAATGTCTGTATACTTTTTTGCATGCTCCCCAGCCCAGGAGACCATGTGCCTGTACGGTCAGACACGGCCATTACACAGTACATAGCAGGGACACATATTTAAGATTATCTCAGCACAGCAACATTTTTATTAAATCACAATCAATTGTGGAACTTATTTTTATTCCAAGATCTATTGATTAAAATTAACTTTTGTTCATAGGAAAAAAATCTTTAGAGATCCTGTCAGCAGAATTTAGCACTATAAAGTAAAGCCATGGCCATAATAGTGCTGTGATGCTAATTAAATGGAAACTTCTTAGGCTATGTGCGCATGTTGCGTAAATACATGCAGTTACACTGCGCTTTGTAGCGCAGCATAACTGCATGCGTCCTGCGTCCCCTGCACAGCCTATGGAGATTGTGCAGGGGCCGTGCGCACGTGGCGTCTTAGAGCGCAGCGCTTCGGCTGCTGCCCGAAGCGCTGCGTTCTAAGAAGTGACATGTCACTTCTTCCGTGCGCTTTGCCGGCAGCTCCTGCTCTGTCTATGGCAGGAGCTGCAGGCAGAGCGCATGGAATCGGCTTTTTTTTTTTTCTCTACGGACACTTTCTGCAGCGATTTGAAGCGCACGTGTCCTCTTCAGATCGCTGCAGAAATTTCTGCAGGGCTAGTACGCAACGTGCGCACATAGCCTTACAGTGAAAAAAGCTGATCTTTGGTTGTAGAATAATCTTCCTCTAAAGCTTTCATGATGATGTCATCAGTTTGTCAGGGGGGGATTTGGGAGGTAGCGTCTTATTTGCTCCTGCCTCCTGTGTTTCCTCTACACGTCACTGATTATTCAGTAAGCTGCTTCCTTTTTGAAATTATACACCAGCAGAAACTAAAGGCCACTTTACACGCTGCAACATCGCTCAAGCGATCTCGTTGGGGTCACGAATTTTGTGACGCACATCCGGCCGCTTTAGCAATGTCGTTGCGTGTGACACCTATGAGCGATTTTGAATCGTCGCAAAAACATTCAAAATCGCTCATCGGTGACATGCCCCCCTATTCTCGATTATCGCTGCTGCAGCTAGTGATGTATTTCCCCGTTGCTGCGGCAGCACACATCGCTATGCGTGACACCGCAGGAACGAGGAACCTCACCTTACCTGCGCCCGCCCGCAATGAGGAAGGAAGGAGGTGGGCGGGATGTTACGTCCCACTCATCTCCGCCCCTCCGCTTCTATTGGGCGGCGGTTCAGTGACGCTGCTGTGACGTCGCTCTGACGCTGAACGAACCGCCCCCTTAGAAAGGAGGCTGTGTGCCAGTCACAGCGACGTCGCTAGGCAGGTAAGTAGTGTGATGGGTCCGCGCGATGTTGTGTGCCACGGGCAGCGATTTGCCCATGTCGCACAACCAATGGGGGGGCGGGTACACACGCTAGCGATATCGGTCACGATATCGCAGCGTGTAAAGCGGCCTTTATGCTCTTGGCGCGGGCGGAGGGGTTTGGAACGCCGCTCGCCTGGAATCGCCGGTGCTCGGGTCCGGTGCTTCTGCTCCTCGGTGGCTCGAGCATGGGGCCGGACCCGGGTCTTGAGCAGCGCCTCCTCGCCCACGAGTGAAAAGGGGAGGTTGTTGGTGGGGAGTTTGGGGATGTCGGTCATGACGCCACCCACGGGTTGTGGTGACGGTGGGCACCACCGCTGCTGGTTACGGGGGATCCCGGGAGCGATGGTGGAGAGCAGCTAAGGTGTCGACCCCTCCGTGGGTAGGGGCTGTTGGTCCCGGGGCCCGGTTGGGGTTGGAGGAGGTATAGGTGCAGGAGCCGGATGCGGGGAGGCAGCGTGGGTGCGGGTGTAACGTTGCGGTGCAGTGCGGTGCCGGATGGCACTATTATACTCACTCAGACACAGAAGGACAGAGTCTCTGGTAAACCAAATGGCTGGATGGATGGGGCCCACAGCCGGCTGCGGTGTTCTCACTCTCCCTGGACGGGTTGATGGTGGCTGTCGTTTCCTGCACCTGTGTATGTGTATTTGACTCCTATGGCTTCCCACGGGTAGTCCGCTCCCCGGCGTGTACGTGTCGGGAGAGCCCGTTTTGCCCGCAGGCACTGGCCCTTGGATCTCTGGCCCTTGGCGGTGGCACTTATCCAGACAAGTTGGGCTGTTGCCTTCTGACGGGACTTGGTTGGGAACGAACCCCTGAGGTCCAGACCGCAATCAGAGAATTTGACCTTTACGGCGGCTCCTAGCCTAGTCGGGGTCTGAGTACCCTGCCTTGGTGCTTGGCTTCAATCTGCTCCCCGGTCGGTACCGGCGGGCCACCGCCCGACCCCGGTCCTACATTTCTGCTGACCTCCACCAACTCCTGCAGACGGCCACCACCGTCTGCCGACCTTGCTGATTGTGCCTGGGCTCCGACCCAGACACACAGTTTTTTACTCCTCTCACTTCCACTCTCTAACACAATCTAACTGCTGTCTTTTCCTGCCTCCAGGCCTGTGAACTCCTCGGTGGGTGGGATCAACCGCCGATGTCCGCCCCACCTGGTGTGGACATCAAGCCTGGAGGGTGGCAACAAGGATTTTTGGTTGACTGGTGTCACCTAACCAGAGGAGGGTGTGTGTGTGTGTGTGTGTGGTGTTACTGTACTGTGTCCCCTGGGGGTCCAGGGCGTCACACTCCCCCTTGGTAAAACGCAGACCGTCCGCGTGCTGCCCGTCCATCACCGGTTTTATTTTCTGAAAAAGATAACAAAGAAAAACAAACAACAGTATGCATTTTTGTCAAATCTTCCCTGACGGGAGGCATGTCACTTAAACGTTGCAAACGGTAATAAAAACATTTTTAATAACAACGGACGGGTCCCAGTACTTCCGCTTTCCCACCCAAACAACCTAAACCTTGATGCTGCCTCTAAGAAGCGGGCAGCACCCCTTTTCCCCAGTCCGGAAACAGGAACCTGGTTCAGGTTGCCCAAGCGGGAACGGGTACGGTATCTCGCACCCGGCTGTCGTTCAGGGGGCCCCACGTCCAGGGGGACCCCTTACCCCCGAGGATGGTCACCGGTCCTGGTGGTGACTGGACCCCAGCCTGCTCTGCTGTGGGTCTTTCCTCCAACCTGTCTCTCCAGAGGCGGTCAACGGAACTCCAGCCCGGAATTATTTATAAGCCCACAAGTTCGTGGGTGGCCTGCTAGTTCTCGGCCATGTCCATGAGCAGTTTCTCATGTGGAAAGGGCTTTGAAGAAAAACAACTTAGGGTCCCAACGGGGGACAACAGCTCTGCTGCAACGGAGATCCGCTGCCTTTACTACTCATCCTCGTACTCCTCGCCTGGGTCCGGGCGAAGAATCACATCCCCCAACCCCTCCAGCACTCAGCAAGTGCGGCGGGAGAGGGCCGCCCGACACCCGTTGTTTCCGCTCCGTGGGATATAGGTGGCCTCCACATCATACAGGCCGAAGACTCCCTCCCCCTCTGAGACATGCTCCGTATCAGCCCCTGAGCCGCTATCATCTGACTCCAAGTGGCTGGTGGCGGGGTCCTGCAGATCGGCCACGGTTTCCAACTGGGCCCAGACCAGCGGCTCCTCGGCGGCAGGCGGGTCGTTGTTAGATTTAGCACGGGGTCCACCATTCACCACCATTGGCACCGCTGAACCAACCACTCCTACGGCCTGTGCGGGGACTTCAGTGCTTTGCCGGCTGGCGATCACCCTGGCATCCGAGCCCTGGCGGGGTAACATCACGGACTCCGCTTCCAACGTTGGGGGTAGCGGGCGGAGTGGGGAGGCAGGGGCGGCCGATACGGGCGATGGGAGAGGCCATATAGGGGCCGGGGGTAGGCCGGGTCCCTCAGCCACAGCGGCCGGTCCCTCAGGGACATAGGGGCGTGGGTCACCTACCAGCTCCTCTAAGACGGTCTGCACTCCATGCACCCGTGCGACTGCAGCCAGCTCCTCCACTTCAGCGGTCCACTGGTCTAGCAGGAGTCGCACTTGGGCCCGGTTACAGCAGCACAGTAGCATCATCTGGGTCTTCAACCACGCCGTTGTTCCTGGCGTGGGCTCCGGGATCTCAGGGTTGACGGACGGGATGGACATCTTGCGCAGATGCTTCCAGGAACCGGATGAATGGCAGAGTCCTGGCGTCCCTGCCCTTTATCCCCTCGGTTACATCAGGCAGGCCTTCACCCGCCCCCCCTTGGTTCTCTCTAGCACCTCCTTTTCTCGGGGGCGGGGCTTCACTTTCGCGCCTTCCCTGCTCGGGGAAGACGACTCGAGCGGGAACTTTTCGTGCCCAAGATGGCGGAATTTCAAATTTTTCTGCACCGCCAGCGGGGACTGCAAGGCGCACTTCTACTGGTAAGTAGATGGGTAGGATCCTGTTCTTGATGCCAAGTTGTCGCGGGCGGAGGGGTTGGGAACGCCGCTCGCCTGGAGTCACCGGCACTCGGGTCCGGTGCTTCTGCTCCTCAGTGGCTCGAGCACGGGGCCGGACCCGGGGCTCAAGCAGCACCTCCTCGCCCACGAGGGAAAAGGGAAGGTTGTTGGTGGGGAGTTTGGGGATGTCGGTCGTGATGCCACCCACGGGTTGTGGTGACTGTGGGCACCACCGCTGCTGGTTACAGGGATCCCGGGAGAGATGGCGGAGAGCAGCTAAGGTGTCGACCCCTCCGTGGGTAGGGGTTTGTTGGTCCCGGGGCCCGGTTGGGGTTGGAGGAGGTATAGGCAGGAGCCGGATGCGGAGAGGCAGCGTGGGTGCGGGTGTAAAGTTGCGGTGCAGCGCGGTGCCGGATGGCACTGTTGTACTCACTCAGACACAGAAGGACAGAGTCTCTGGTAAACCAAATGGCTGGATAGACGGGGCCCACAGCCGGCTGCGGTGTTCTCACTCTCCCCAGACGGGTTGATGGTGGCTGTCATTTCTTGCACCTGTGTATGTGTATTTGACTCCTATGGTTTCCCACGGGTAGTCCGCTCCCCGGCGTGTACGTGTCGGGAGAGCCCGTTTTGCCCGCAGGCGCTGGCCCTTGGATCTCTGGCCCTTGGCGGTGGCACTTATCCGGACGGGTTGGGCTGTTGCCTTCTGACGGGTCTTGGTTGGGAACGAACCCTTGAGGTCCAGACCGCAATCAGAGAATTTGACCTTTACGGCGGCTCCTAGCCTAGTCGGGGTCTGAGTACCCTGCCTTGGTGCTTGGCTTCAATCTACTTTCCGGTTCGGTACCGGCGGGCCACCGCCCGACCCCGGTCCTACGGTTCCGCTGACCTCCACCAACTCCTGCAGACGGCCCCCACCGTCTGCCAACCTTGCTGATTGTGCCTGGGCTCCGACCCAGACACACACAGTTTTTTACTCCTCTCACTTCCACTCTCTAACACAATCTAACTGCTGTCTTTTCCTGCCTCCAGGCCTGTGAACTCCTCGGTGGGTGGGGTCAACCGCCTGGCTCCGCCTTACCTGGTGTGGGCATCGAGCCTGGAGGGTGGCAACAAGGATTTTTGGTTGACTGGTGTCACCTAACCAGGGGAGGGGGTGTGTGTGTGTGGTGTTACTGTACTGTGACCCCTGGGGGTCCAGGGCGTCACACTCTCAAAAGCGCTGAAACAGACTTACGTAATACTTGTCCGTCATTTGTAAATGTGTTGACTGTAATCGCACACTGCTGATAATTGATGATGAAATCTCCATTTCTTTGAGAGCACAACATAGCAAGTATAAAAATATAACTTTTTACACATCTTTACATATGAACACCTTCAGGCAACTTTGCACGAAATAGTACCATAATTGGAAGCAAAAAATTGCCATGTCTTTGTCATATAATAGGTATTATTAGAGAAATGGTCTTCTAATTAAAGCTAATGATCAGGTATAAATATATACACTTTATTGATGTTTGTATATGAGGTGCGAGTGCTTAGAGCAAATTATTTCACACCATTGTATGAGTGATGGTAAATGTTTGGATTGTAGTGTCAATAAATGACCTAGTTAGGCGCCATAGGGTGGTTAAATGAGAATCTGCTCTTCCTCTCACTTCTTTTCCTTCAAAAAAGCTCCCCATATGAGACAATCAGAAAGGAAGTATTGTCTATGATGGGTGATAACATGAACAGTTGTCTATACTATTGTAGTGTCCGGTCCCGGTGCAGTATCCTCGTGTGCTCCCGCTCCCAGGTCACGGCGGGGTCACCGCTCTGCTCACCTGCACGGCAGCTCCACGCGCTCTTCTCCTGTCCCGGGGTCCGCTGTGGCCTCCTCCTTCTTGCAGGCCACACACAGGCCTTCTGGGAGTGCCCGAAGATTGCGCATGCAGCCACGCCCCCTTTCTTAAAGGGCTGGCATCCCATTACCCTTATATGATCCCTGAGGTCACCTATTATCCAACAGGTATTAAGTGTCCATTGTCAGGAAGTGGGTGTATTATAGTATAGCCCTTAGGCAGGGCAGCCAAAAATTGGGAGGCTCCACGTTGTCCCTGGATAGAGACGTGCATGAGGGCCTCAAAACATTAAGTGTCCATTGTCAGGAAGTGGGTGTATTATAGTATAGCCCTTAGGCAGGGCAGCCAAAAATTGGGAGGCTCCACGTTGTCCCTGGATAGAGACGTGCATGAGGGCCTCAAAACATTAAGTGTCCATTGTCAGGAAGTGGGTGTATTATAGTATAGCCCTTAGGCAGGGCAGCCAAAAATTGGGAGGCTCCACGTTGTCCCTGGATAGAGACGTGCATGAGGGCCTCAAAACATTGTTCCCATTGCAAAGGAGCGGGTCTCCTGTCGTTGTAATGTCCATTCTGCAAAGAATGGGCGAAAAAATTTACCACTGGGGGTATACCTGAAACAATGGCCTAACTATTGTAATGGTCATCATGGTGGCGCATGAGGAGAAGGAGGAGCAGTCCAGCGATTATCCAAAGTCCAGAAGTGTGTACCCATGGGTGACTGGAGGTACATGGCAAATTCCCGTTACAAACTTTAAATTCCGCTCTCATTTGCTGGTGGTGTGGTGAAGTCTGGCCCAATCCAACCCTTGTTCATCTTGATCAGAGTCAGCCTGTCAGCATTTTCAGTTGACAGGCGGGTGCGTTTATCTGTAATGATTCCACCTGTGGCACTAAAAACACGCTCTGACAAAACGCTAGCGGCAGGGCAGGCCAGGACTTCCAAGGCGTAGAGAGCCAATTCATGCCACGTGTCCACCTTGGATACCCAATAATTGTAAGGCACAGAGGAATGTCGGAGTACAGTTGTTCGATCTGCAAGGTACTCCTTGAGCATCTGGGCAAACTTAGGATTTCTTGTGGCACTACCCCGCACCTCAGGGGCTGTGGTACGTGAGGGGCTGAGAAAACTGTCCCACATCTTAAAGACTGTTCCCCTACCTCTGGCGGATTGGACTTGTGCCTCTCTCGGCTGTACGCCTTGGTTGTCCACTGATTCCTGACCTATGCCGCTAGCGTTTTGTGAGGGGAATGCTTTGCCTACTTCCGTGACTATGGCCTTCCGGAACTGCTGCATTTTGGTTGACCTCTCCGCCTCGGGAATAAGAGACATAAAGTTCTCCTTGTAGCGTGGGTCTAACAGTGTTACCAACCAGTAATGATTGTCGGCCAAGATGTTCTTAACGCGAGGGTCACGAGACAGGCAGCTTACCATAAAGTCAGCCATGTGCGCCAGACTCTTAACAGCCAGGACTTCAGTAGCCTGACCAACACGATGACTGAACATGCTGTCCTCCTCCTCCTCCTCCTCATCTACCCTGTCCTCTGGCCAGCCACGCTGAACCGAGGATATGACTGGTGTGCATGTCATATCCTCAATTTGGCCGGAGAGTTGCTCCATGTCTTCATCCTCCTCCTCGTCATAGTCCTCCACTGCACGTTGTGATGAGACGAGGCTGGGCTGTGTGTTATCACCCACACCTACTACTGTTTCTTGCTGCAACTCATTGCGCTCCGCCTGCAATGCATCATGTTTGTTTTTGAGCAGAGACCGTTTTAGAAGGCAGAGTAGCGGTATGGTGACGCTAATAATGGCGTCATCACCACTCACCATCTTGGTGGAGTCCTCAAAGTTTTGGAGGATGGTACATAGGTCGGACATCCATCTCCACTCCTCAGGTGTTATGTGTGGAGTTTGACCCATTTCCCGACGGCTTAGGTGATGCAGGTACTCAACAACTGCCCTCTTCTGCTCACATATCCTGACCAACATGTGCAGAGTTGAATTTCAACGCGTGGGGACATCACACACTAGTCTGTGAGCCGGAAGATGCAAACGGCGCTGAAAGCCGGCAAGGCCGGCTGAAGCAGTAGGTGACTTTCGAAAATGTGCAGACAGGCGGCGAACTTTTACCAGCAGATCAGACAGCTCTGGGTATGACTTTAGAAACCGCTGAACCACGAGGTTGAGCACATGGGCCACGCATGGAACATGTGTCAGCTGGCCTCGCCTCAAAGCCGCCACCAGGTTCCGGCCATTGTCACACACGACCTTTCCTGGCTTTAGGTTCAGAGGTGTGAGCCAGTGATCTGCCTGCTGTTTCAGAGCTGTCCACACCTCTTCTGCATTGTGGGGTTTGTCACCTATGCAGATTAGCTTCAGCACAGCCTGTTGCCGCTTCGCCGAGGCAGTGCTGCAGTGCTTCAAGCTTGGGACTGGTGTGGAGGGTAAAGTGGATGAGGATGCGCAGGAGGAGGAGGAGGCTGATGAGCATGACATTCCGGAGCTGTAGAGTGTGGGTGAAACCCTGACTGAGGTAGGGCCAGCAAACCTTGGTGTGGGAAGGACGTGTTCCGTCCCTCGCTCAGACTGGGTCCCAGCTTCCACAATATTAACCCAGTGTGCCGTCAACGAGATGTAGCGGCCTTGCCCACAAGCACTTGTCCACGTGTCTGTGGTTAGGTGGACTTTGGGTGAAACAGCGTTGTTCAGGGCACGTGTGATGTTTTGTGACACGTGGTTATGCAACGCGGGGACGGCACACCGGGAGAAATAGTGGCGGCTGGGGACCGAGTAACGTGGGAAAGCTGCCGCCATCAGGTCGCGGAATGCTTCTGTCTCCACCAGCCTAAAAGGCAACATTTCCAGCGCAAGCAGTCACGAAATGTTAGCATTTAGAACTGTGGCATGTGGGGCGTTGGCAGTGTATTTGCGCCTGCGTTTAAATGTTTGCTGAATGGATAACTGAACGCTGCGCTGGGACAAGGACGTGCTTGATGATGGTGTTATTTCTGCGTAGGCAACTGCAGGTGCAGGACTGGAGGAGGCTTGTTCGCAGGCAGCATGGACAGGAGATTGGCTCGCATGCACAACCAGCGAAGACGTAGCAGTGACATCAGCAAGCACTGCTCCTCGACTCTGTTGTACTTCCCACAAAGTCGGGTGCTTGGCTGACATGTGCCTGATCATGCTGGTGGTGGTCAGGCTGCTAGTTTTGGTACCCCTGCTGATGCTGGCACGGCAGGTGTTGCAAATGGCCTTTTTAGAATCATCTGGAGCCAACTTAAAAAACTGCCAGACTCGGGAAGACCTAACATTTGTACAGGCACCTTGTGTCGTGTTGTTGTTCCGGGGAACGGTTGCCTGACTTCTGCCTGGAGCCACCACCCTGCTTCTTACTGCCTGTTGGGATGCTACGCCTCCCTCCCCCTGTGCACTGCTGTCCTCGCTCTGCATATCCCCCTGCCAGGTTGGGTCAGTTACTGGATCATCCACCACGTCGTCTTCCTCTTCCGCACCCTGCTCCTCCTCCTGACTTCCTGACAATTGTGTCTCATCATCGTCCACCCCTTCTTGAGACACGTTGTCAACTTCGTGAGAACGTGGCTGCTCAAATATTTGGGCATCTGTACATACGATCTCCTCATGACCCACTTCAACATGAGCTGGCGAGAGGCCAGAATGTGCGAATTGAAACGTTAACAGCTCTTCCGAGTGTCCAAGTGTGGGATCATTAATGTCCGAGGACGTGTACTCAGCCTTGTGGTAGGAAGGAGGATCAGGTTCTGAAATGTGCGGTGCAGTATCACGGCTACTGACACTTGACCGTGTGGAAGACAGAGTGTTTGTGGTGGTGCCAATCTGACTGGAAGCATTATCCGCTATCCAACTAACAACCTGTTGACACTGGTCTTGGTTCAAGAGCGGTGTACTGCTGCGGTCCCCAAGAATTTGGGACAGGACGTGCGAGCGACTAGATGTGGCCCTTTGTTGTGGCGAAATTAGAGCTTGCCCACGACCTCGGCCTCTGCCTGCACCACCATCACGTCCACTTCCTTGTTCTTTGCCAACGCCCTTGCGCATTTTGCAATGCTGTGCTGACGTGTATTCACTACACTTGTGCGTTATATAATAATAGTTTGTGAAAAACGCACACAAGTGCACCTGTACGCTGCCACCGACAGGCACACACGTGCGGTTTTTAAATGCAAGCACGGACGCACTAAGAACCTAACAGGTTTTTAGGAGAAAAAATTACTGAGAAGTCTGACACTATCAGCCACTGCTGACTGACGTGTATTATACACTAGACTTGTGCGTTATATAATAATAGTTTGTGAAAAACGCACACAAGTGCACCTGTACGCTGCCATCGACAGGCACACACGTGCGGTTTTTAAATGCAAGCACGGACGCACTAAGAACCTAACAGGTTTTTAGGAGAAAAAATTACTGAGAAGTCTGACACTATCAGCCACTGCTGACTGACGTGTATTATACACTAGACTTGTGCGTTATATAATAATAGTTTGTGAAAAACGCACACAAGTGCACCTGTACGCTGCCACCGACAGGCACACACGTGCGGATTTTAAATGCAAGCACGGACGCACTAAGAACCTAACAGGTTTTTAGGAGAAAAAATTACTGAGAAGTCTGACACTATCTGGACTGTTTTAGACTGTGTACACCAGCCCCAGATATGATGAAGGCTGGTATACGGTCACCACTAGGAATGGCTATATATACCCTGCCTGCCTGCCTGCCTGTATACTGCTACAATAGTCCTGACAAGGACTCTTCTGGTCACTAGCCTGTATTCCGACCTGGCTATACCCTGCCTGTATACAGCAACAATAGTCCTGAGAAGGACTCTGCTCCTGTACTTCGACCTGGCTATACCCTGCCTGCCTGTATACAACTACAATAGTCCTGAGAAGGACTTCTGGTCACACTGTTTACAGCCCTGCTACGGAAATAGCTATAAAGGGCCGCAAACCTTTCCCTGAAGCAGCGACACTCTCCCTGCACTGACTGTCTGGATGGCTGTGAGCAGAGCACAGCGCGCCCGCCGGTATAAAGGCTCGGTCACGCTGTGCGGGCCGGCCAATCACTGCAATTCCACAACTAACAGGGCTGTGGCATTGCAGTGGTCTGCCAGCCAATCCCTGCATGAGGGCTGGCTCTCAAAAGAGCGCCAACATGCAGGGATGAAGACCACGAGTACAGCACGAGTATCGCGAGATTACTCGGTCCCCGCCGAGTAGCCCGAGTACAGTGATACTCATGCGAGTACCGAGTAGTAACAAGCATACTCGCTCATCACTAGTCCTAACCTGTTTCATTCTAGAGCCTGCTTAGTACCATCACCTCCGCGCTGCCACATCTTCGCCACTACCTCAATGCTGCCACGTCTGAGCCACCACCTCTGTGCTGCCACATCTTTGCCACTAACTTCCGTGCTGCCACGTCTGAGCCACCACCTCCGTGCTGCCACATCTTCGCCACTACCTCCGTGCTGCCACGTCTGAGCCACCACGTCCGTGCTGCTACATCTTCGCCACTACCTCCATGCTGCCACATCTGAGCCACCACCTCCGTGCTGCCATATTTGACCCACCACTTCCGTTCTGCAAAGTTCGAGTTACCACCTTCGTGCTGCCACGTCCGAGCACACACACACCGGACATTAAGAGGCTAACCAATCCGTCAGAGCCGACCTCCACTGATCAAGGTAGTTGTGCATTTAGGCCCCCTGGGGATGCGCCTGACAATCCCTGTATAGGGGTTAGCTCCAGATTAGCTCCTCCAGGGGAGTCCAGTGTACGGTCCAGTGGGTCCACTCCTGGACGCTCGCTGCCCATCGGCGACCGTAACATCTATTCCCTTGGGGCATGTACAGTATGGGTCTGTTTAAACTGCAAGATTATCATGAGTGAGTTTTCACTAGTAATGCTGATCACCCAATTATCCCGCAAAATGCTTGTTTGTCGGGTGAAACGATCTGTACAAAAGATCACCATTCTTGGAATCAACATTTATAAACATGACGTACAGGATGGAGAACAATGGTAGCCGATACTGACTGGTTAAGTGAGGTCTTCCTGTGTAAAAGCATATTAACCCCTTAGGACCAAGCCACTTGAATAGCAAAAAAACAGCCTCAGCCAACAGAAAAATGTTACTTCTTGGTATCAGCTTTGTTGGCTGAGGTCCCACCTCTTCTGGTCACGTGGGTATGACCTCACACAGGTCCTGCTAGTGAAAAGTTAAATTGATTGTATAATACTCATGCTTATTCTAACATTGGGAGGGGACAACTATGAATACCCCCCAGATATTATCTGATCCTCAGCTGCTGTCACTCAAGAAGCTGCTGATTTTATAACCTTTACTTTCTTGGATTTCAAAACCTAAACACTTGAGCTGACCACTACAGGTATGTAGAGAATCAGCCTGATAGTTCCAATAGAGCACTGGCTTTAGGTTATATACGAAAATCCTGGTGATTGGTTCCCTGATGGTGTAACTGCCATTAATTTTTGTGAGACTTGTATTAACACCATAGCATCTTTGTTTTCTCCTTTTTCTGGTGGACAGATCCTAGAACGAGTTATTCTTGCTGAGCCCATGAAAAGCATTGATGGGAATAACGTTTTAAGAAAAAATGCTTATAAATTTCACATTGTTACAGTTTTGCAATGCGGGTTTTGACAGTTTGTTTTTTACAGAAAAAAGTATGATCCAGCGGATTTACTCCAGAGCACAATGAGTTAAAACTTAATACGTATTTTGCATTAAAATACATGAATTGTGGAAAGATGGAGTAAATTACAAAGGCACCGCACAATATATACCTGTAGGTGCAGTCCTACGCGTTTCGACTCTCTCTTAATCATGGTGCCTTTGTCATTTACTGGCCAGATTTTAAAATCAAGAGCCAAGGCCTGCAAACAAGCTGTGATATTGACTTGAATAGCAAAAAACCCCATGAAAATTTAGTTACTCTTTAAAAAGTAATTGTCATTTTAATTTTTATTTCATAAATCATTAGTGCATATGATAGTAAAACACTTTGTAATATATGTTATCAGAAAAATCTGCTTCTTTCTCTGCCAGGACTGATCATTCATCCTTAATTCACAGGTAAAATTTGTATTCAGTGGAGACATATTTTTACATGGGAGAAGGAGGGAGGAGCCTCTATCTTCACCCTCCTCCTCCCATTTACATAGATTCTTATAAGTACTAACTGCCATCTATCTCAGTAATGTAAAAATATGTCTTCAATAAATACAAATTTTACCTATGAACTGAAAATATTGAAAATGAATGATCAATCCAGGAGGAAAAAGAAACAGATTTAACTGATAAGATATATTACAGAGTTTCTTATTTTCATGTATTCTTTTGATTTAAATACTGTAACTCCTTTACAGTTTTTCTCTGCACCAAGACATTCTAACATTTCTAGCCACCAACTGTGGCAAGGGTTTATTAACTCCTTTATGACATTGGACGTACCTATACATCCAAGGCCATGTCTCTCTCTTTAATGTACATGTCTGCTAATCTCATCAGCCAATATGTGCCGGTAACAGGCTTGGGTGGATCAGAGATACACCCATGCCTGTCCCATTAGATAGTGCTGTAAACTCTATGACATTGGATGTAACTATACATCCAAGGCCATGTCTGTCTCTTTAATGCACATGTCTGCTAATCTCATCAGCCAATATGTGCAGCTAACAGGCTTGGGTGGATCAGAGATAACCCCACGCCTGTTACCCCATTAGATAGCGTTGTAAAACTCTGAGAGAGCAATCTAACTTGTGCTAGTGAGGATCGTGCCAGTCTTTGCAACCATTAGCAGCTCCATGACACGAAAACGGGGCAGCAATGGGTTGTCATGAGTCACTTCCTGTGAATGCCAGCAGAGCTCCGACACACAGGAGATCAGCATTTCTGCTGATCAGAGCGATACTAAATCATTGCTTTGATCAGCAGAAGCGATTGCACAGTGCAGGCATAAAGTCCCATGGGGGGGCTAGAAAAATCAATAAAAAGTAAAATATAAAGTTTTTAAAAATATGAAAAAGGCCCTCTTAGGCTATGTGCGCACTTTCCGTTTTCACCTGCGTTTCAGGTACGTTTAGGATCAGTTTTGAACTGCAACGTTTTTGTGCCCAAATGCATGCGTTTTGATTTTCCATTAAAGACAATGAGAATTGCTGATTTCTTGTCCGCACTTAGCGTTTCTAAACGCATCTCCAAATTTGCATAAGTTTGGTCAAAAACCATGCGTTCAGAAAAGGACCCTGTCAATTGTTTTTGCCTTTTTAGTTACGTTTTCAATACATTGAAGTCAATGAGAAACGTCGGAATTGAACTCAACTCAAAAATTCATCCGTCTCATATGCGTTTGAATTGCATTTGTAATGCATTTTGATGTTTCCGAACGCAACTATGTAAATTTTCAAATGACCTCACAAAAGAGTTAAATTAACGTCACATCTGCTTAACAATAAATAGACCCATGTGGGAACAATATTGCTGCACTGATCTTAATCATTGTGGTCTCAAGCAAAGCAGACAAAAATATCCAACATGTCTTGGTATTGAAATTGGATGTCTCCAAACTTATTAGTATGGTAAGTTTTTTGTCTCTCATTTTATATATTTTTGTCTTTTTTAAAAATATGTCAAATATTTTTGTAAAGTATTTTTTTTTTTTTGATAAAAAAATTGCTTAAAAAATTAGCTTATTTTTAAAACTTAAAATTTCATAATCAGGTTGAATCAATGCCCTGCTTATGGGATCCCACGTCGCCCGAGTACATGATAAAAAACAAACGAGAAGAATGCTGGATAATAATATGTAAAGAATTATATCCGCAATGGCATGAGGCCGATCAAATCCTCCAGACTAAGATTGGTATGTTATTTTGGTAACTTTTCTTAATTTTCTATTTAATATATTTTTTTTTAAAACAAATCTTTTTAAACATAATTTCTTTTTAAAATCTTACAAACTACAGAAAATGATGTACGGAAGCGATGGCGATCTGTCCGTGACAGATTTAATAAAATCAGATTTGACCCTGGCAAAAGTGGAACATCTCCAGTGAAACCTAATTTTATTTATTACAATGAGTTGAAATTCTTGAGTACAGGCCGTGTTTTAAGAACGTAAGTGTAATATAATTTTTTTTTTTTTTTGTTTTTTTATGGCCAAAAAAAAAAAAAAATATAATAACATGATATTTAATAAAACTAAAAATAATTTTTTAATTTCTTTTAAAAAAAGGACCGACGGAAATATTGCGCCAAGAAAGAGCGTTGATGCATTAAAAGATTTCAAAAAATAAAAAGGAAAAAAAAAAAATATACCATGCACCAAAGAAATCAACCAAGATCATTTAACAAATCAAACTATAGAAATTTTAAAGACAGCAACCCAAGATGACGAGTTTGACAATTTTGCAATTAGTGTTGCTTGCCGTTTAAGAAAATTAACAGAAAAAAAAAAAAACATCGGCATGTATGACTGCCATCTGTGGATTATTGGCCTGTTTTGAGGATGATGGTAAATTTCCATCAGGTGGGGAAATAGTTCATCTTTGTGAAAATTCTTTTGAGCAAAAAAATAATCCAATAATTTCAAGTCAGTCTCAACCTCAATTTCAAACAAACAAACAAACTAAGGGTATGTGCGCACGTTGCTTTTTACCTGCTTTTTACCTGCTTTTTTGCTGCTTTTTCTTCTGCGCTGTTTAATGCCAAAATGGTTGTGTTCTTCTATTCAAGCAAAGTCTATGGGAATTTGGGTTTCTTGTTCACACTATGTTGTTCAAAATGCAGCCTTTTTGAGGCAGAACTTTGGTCAAAAACTCAGCTTTGCAGTGCAAAACCCAAATGGCAAAAACAATTGACATGTTGCTTCTTTGAAAAGCTGAGTTTTTGACCAAAGTTCTGCCTCAAAAAGGCAGCATTTTGAACAACATAGTGTGAACAAGAAACCCAAATTCCCATAGACTTTGCTTGAATAGAAGAACACATCAATTTTGGCATTAAACAGCGCAGAAGAAAAAGCAGCAAAAAAGCAGGTAAAAAGCAGGTAAAAAGCAACGTGCGCACATACCCTTAGAGTTGGTTTTTATCCAGATTGTCAAGAATCATATTCTGCACAAAGTAACCAACCTTATAGCCCTATGAAACAAGCAAAAGATTTTGCTCATTCCATTCCGGAAAATTATCAAGCTACAAATAGTTATCGAAATAGACCAAACGAACAAATGTCTGGCTTTTTCACAAATGAATTATTTTCTCAGCCATGATTTTTTTTTCCTTATGGTTGTTAATTCATTAAGAGATTATTGTTTCTGACAAATTATATTGACAAATTTATTTGCATGGAAATAATGTTTTTTATTTTTTTTTAAAAAAAAAAACTTTTTTGGGTTTTGAAAGGGTTTTTGAAATTAGACATTTTCCTTAAAATAGGAATTTACATATCCTTAACAAATTTTATTTAATACAGAAATTGTAAGGAATGTCTTGCAACATAATTTGATTTTGAAAAAAAAAAAAAAATAAAATCAAAATTGACACAATTAGTGCAGTTTAATTATTTTTTGTTAATTATGATTTGGAGGCTCAACTCCGACAGAACGGTATTGCCAAGGTAAGGCACCAACATCACTCATGAAATAATCTGTGAATTGGTCTCTCACAGATATACCTAAATTATTTAAGCGTCCAGATATTGAAGGACATGGATGGAAGTTTAATGGAATTTCATCCTCGTTAATTTCAAATCTGTATTTACGCAAAAAGTTATGTAGCACACAACAAGTTTTAATAACAAAATCAACTGTTGAAACATTTAATTGTATGGGTGTATGTAGAATTCGCCATTGGCTACTCATTATGCCAAATGTGCATTCAACATATCTCCTTGCCCGGCTTAATCTGTAATTGAAGATGCGACGGGGAACATCTAATCCTCTTCTGGGAAATGGTCGCAGTAGATTTTGTAAAAGGGGAAAAGCTTCATCCGCAACAAAAACATAAGGAAAAGGTATATCTGACCCAGGTATTGGTTCAGGTGCAGGTATGAATTCAGAGTTGTTAATGAATTGAAGTCCTATTTGTGAATTTTGTAGTACACGTGAATCACCAGTACTTCCATGGGCACCAACATCAATTGCGATGAAATTATATTTTGCGTCGGCCACTGCCATTAAAACAATGGAAAAATATTTTTTATAGTTAAAAAAATTAGAACCTGAACGGTGTGGCTGTTGGATTCTGATGTGCTTGCCATCAATTGCTCCAATACAATGTGGAAAATTTGCTATTTGTAAAAAATCATCAGCTATCTTCATTAAGCTTTCTTTAGTAGGGGTAGGCATGACAATAGGTTGAAGGGTTTCCCATATTGCTTGACAAGTTTCTTTGATTATTTCGGAAATTGTGGTTTTGCCTAGTCGGAATTGTAAATGGAGTGATGAAAAATTTTCACCTGTGGCAAGGAATCTGTAATGTAAGATAAATATTTTAATTTATGTTATATTTTTTTCCTGGCTTATTTTTTTTAAAAAAATTGTAAAACAAAAATACCTCAATGTAACAAGAAGTCTCTGTTCTGCAGATATTGCTTGACGCATATATGTGTCTGCGTGGGTAATTTTCGGTCTTAATAAGGTTAGCAATTCATCAAAGCCTTGTTGTGGCAGCCGGCAAAATGCGATGAATTTATCATCAAATCTAAGGATGAAATAATTAATTTTTGATATTTTCAAAAATAAAAAAAAATAAATAAATAAAAATAGAGATCGCAAGTTAAAAGGCACTCTAAATTTGGCTTAATAAAATTAAAAACATATAATTCAAGAAATATATACTTTCGTAGATCCGCATATAAGAGAGCAAAATGGCCTTTGACATCGTGATCCTGTAACAGGGGATGTACCCACATTCCTCTTGTCGTCTGCTGTTGAGGGTTCTAAAATAATTTGGAAAAATTTCCTATAATTTTAAATTTACAAAGAAAAAAAAAACCAAAAAAAAACCCAAACCTGTAGTCTTCTTCTACGATTTAATAACATCAATATTAGCAACAAGCGATGCCTTTGCGACCTCCTCAAACGTAAATGCGTCGACGAATTAGGCATCTTCAAATGGAATCACATAAACCAAGAAAAGCCGATTTCAGGATCCAAGTCGGAAATGACATCAGTAGATCTCTATAGATCCTTTTTTTTATACTAAATAGAACTAAAACAACAATCAACTTTATTTACAATGGTAAATATGTGACAAACGCAGCATGAATGAAATTTCGGAAACGCAGGAAAGTACATATAAACGCTAGTAAAACGTAAGTTACAAGCTTCGGAAACGTAAGGCAAACTGATGCGTTTGGGATGCATGTTGTGGCAAAAATCCAAAAAGGCAAAAGCCATTTTGGGCAAAAATATGCGTTTTGAAACGCAAGTAGGACGACGCAAAGTGCGCACATAGCCTAAGAGTTCAAATAACACCCATTTTGCCCCAATTAAAATAATAATAATAATAATAGTAATAATAATAATAATAATGATATACACATACTGTATTTGGTGTCACCACATTCAGAAATGCCCAATCTATCAAAATATAAAATAATCTGGTCGGTAAATGGCGTAGAGACAAAAAAAACCCCCTCAAAATTCCAGAATTAATTTTTTTTGGTCACTGTAACATCACGTCTACCAAAAATAGACTAATTAAAAATGTCAGCTCAAGACGCAAAAAATAAGCCATTACTGGGCGACAAAAGCGCAATTCTTTTTTTTCTACAGAATTTTTTTCTATCACTTAGATAAAAGTAAAGCTATACATGTTTGGTATCTCTGGACTCATACTGACCTGGGGAATGATAATGCAATGTTAGTTTTACCATACAGTGAACATCGTAAATAAGAAAAAACAAAAAAAAAACTATTGTGAAATTGCACTTTTTTTTGCAATTTCACCACACTTAGCATTTTTTCCAATTTTCCAGTACAATATGTGGCAGAATTAATGGTTTCATTCAAAAGTACAATTCATCCCGCAAAAACAAAAAAGCCCTCATATGGCTAGATTGATGGAAAAAGGCTCTTGGAAGTAGGGGAGGAAAAAACGAACATGGAAAATTGCCGGGTGGTGAAGGGGTTAAAGAGGTGGTTCACCCCTTTTCAATACTGGCCACATCGAAATTATGTTGAGAAACAAAGTTTCTCTCAAATACCTTGTGTTGCCAATAATGCCTCTGAGCGGCGCTATTGCGGTCTGCTCACCCCCATGTGTGACCCCCAGGCTTTGTGACCTCTGATGTCCAGTTATGTCAAGTGAAATGAGGCGGGCCGAGCCTGGGCTGTGCTGAGCGGTGAAATACCACCCACAGCCCAGTGACTCACAGAAACTGGGGCCGGCCGCGGTGATGTCAGGTCAACTGTGTTCATGGAGCCCGGGTGGGGGGGTGGGGTCACGCGTTCGGAACGCAATAGCACCACTCACAGGCACTATTGGCAACACAAGGTATTTGAGATAAACCTTGTTTCTCAACATAATATCGATGTGGCCAGTAATGAAAAGGAGTGAACCACCTCTTTAAAGTGACTTGAGCCAGCTACGGTTCTTTGAATCCCTTTACTTGTTTTCCGGCAGAGCAGCTGGGCACCTGGGTCTGCAGTAGAGTTGAGCGCGGTTCGAGGTTCTCCAGTTCTAGGCTCGAGTGATTTTGGGGCCTGTTCTAGATCGAACTAGAACTCGAGCTTTTTGCAAAAGCTCGATAGTTCTAGAAAAGTTCGAGAACGGTTCTAGCAGCAAAAAATACAGCTAATTCCTAGCTGGCTTTCCGCTGTAATAGTGTAAGTCACTCTGTGACTCACACTATTATGAAATTTCAGTGTATAGTGTGCGTGAACAGCGCCTTCAGATCACTCCTGTTTGTATAATGGCGATCGCCATTTTTTTTTTTTTTTCCTTGTCTTCCTTCCCTAAGCGCGCGCGTGTAGTGGGGAGGGCCATTATGTCAGCCAATCCCAGACACACACACAGCTAAGTGAACTTTTAGCCAGAGAAGCAACGGCATGTGTGATAGGATGTCCATGTCACATGTCCCTGTATTATAAAAACGAGTATCTGGCCGTCCGGACGCCATTATCTCTTCTGCGTCCTTGGTGTCAGACATCACTGGCGCAGCTCCGTCCTTTGTCCTATCGCCGATACTGCTGTATGCGCTCCATACACAGCGCTGGACAGCATAGGGATAGCACTTTCCATCAGTCCTTTTAAGGGCTCGTACCGGCAGGGTCAGAGCCATAGGTGACAGGTCCTGAAAACAGAGACAGCGTCTGTGTAGCTAAGGTCAGGGATTTCGTCGCTGCATTTCCCCATTAGGAGGGAATAGAAAGGCAGGCTTCCATTCCTCTACCCAGAGCCCCACAATCCTGGCACTGTACCCTCCTGTCCTCTGCACACTCCAACTCATTATAACTAAGCCATTATACTAGCAAACACTCAGTGTACCTAGTGGCATCCTAAACGTGGCTATTGGACTTTTGTCTAGTCCCACTAGTGCAAAGATATTTACAGCACCTCTTCCTGCATTGCACACTCCAACTCATTATAACTAAGCCATTATACTAGCAAACACTCAGTGTACCTAGTGGCATCCTAAACGTGGCTATTGGACTTTGCTATAGTCCCACTAGTGCAAAGATATTTGCAGCACCTCTGCCTGCATTGCACACTCCAACTCATTATAACTAAGCCATTATACTAGCAAACACTCAGTGTACCTAGTGGCATCCTAAACGTGGCTATTGGACTTTGCTATAGTCCCACTAGTGCAAAGACATTTGCAGCACGTCTGCCTGCATTGCACACTCCAACTCATTATAACTAAGCCATTATACTAGCAATTGATGCTGCCAGTTTAAGGGCCGTAGTTGCATTGTCAGGGATATTTATTCTTTATTATTCTGCTGTTAATAAAGCTAGGCCACCGCTGCAATCTACACCACCTCTCAATTTTTACTACCACATTTTAAGTGCACAATCTTGTCGCAATCAACATGAGTGGCAAAATGACAGATGCTGGTGGAAAGGGGAAGAGGCGTGGTGGAAAAGGAAAAAAAGGGTTTGTCCTTGGGAAGGTGGCAAAGCTCCATTATCATCTGCTGAAGAGAGACCATCTACCAGCAAAAGTAAGATGTCTACTACTTACCGTGGACAATCTCAATCGACAATCGATGTGCTCCCTTTTTTACGGACACGAACAACAGGAACAAAGGTAGATGATGGCCAAAAAAGGAAAATGCTTGAATGGATCTCAAGTGGTCCAACAAGTGCCCTCTCAGCCACTTCAAGTACCGCATCCAAAAAACACCAGTCCTCTGAGTTGTCATCCCAATCAAACTTGATTTCTCCCAGCTCTGAAGTCTCCATCAGCCCTGCACAGTATGGTGGAACTGAGATGGCTGAGTCTGCAGAGCTGTTCAGACACACTATAGCCTGGGAATCAGAGGTCTGCTCCCAAGCTACAGTGAGTACAGAACAGGAAATGGTCTGCAGTGATGCCCAGAACCTTTGTGACTCTGATTCAGGCCGTGAGGACCAAGTTTCTGAGCATAATGTTGACCCTTTGTCACAAACTGTAACACCTGTGGTTATAGACAATGAGGAACATACTGATGAAGATGAGACGCAGATACCCGATTGGGATGACAACTTAAATATTCGGTCAGGGCAAGAAGAGGCTCGGTCTGAGGGGGAGGGGAGTGCAAACACAACAATTGATGATGAAGTTCTAGATCCCACCTACTGTCAACCCACAGTCAGGCACTCGAGGAGGTCAACAGAGGTGGTGGAGGAGGATGCAACTGATGACGAAGTTACCTTGCGCCTTCCTGGACACAGTCGGAGTACTGGTAGCACGTCTACAACTGCAACCTCAGACACCACTCTGCCTCTGAGCATTATTCGGGGTGGATCAACAGGTCGCATGGCCTCTAAGCCTTGCCTAGCCTGGTCCTTTTTTGACATAGAAAAAGATCGCCCAAATTATGTGATCTGTAAAATTTGTCATGGTTCTCTTAGTAGAGGTCAAAACCTCAGCAGTTTGACAACTTCTTCCATGAATCATCACATGAATAAATATCATATGTCCCGGTGGGAAGCTCACCGTGCTGCAATGCGGCCTAGCGGAGCGAACCATCCACCGCCTGCCCCTTCCAGTGCATCCGCGCGCTCTTCATCTTCTAGGACTGTGGGGACAGCTGTCACACCTGTTTTTCCACCCACAACTTCCACCACTGTAACCGCAACAGGCAGTTTGCTTGGTAGGTCGTCAGTTGGTTTGGAAGGGGAAACAAGTGAGTGTGTACAGCTCTCTCAGACATCGATAGCACCAACGTTGGATGAAGGCAACATCATGTCTCCGCCTGCACTTTCCTTACAAACCTGCATTTTTCCAGGGACACCCTACTCAACACCGTCTACACACAGCAGCCAGATCTCTGTCCCTCAGATGTGGTCAAATAAAAGGCCACTTCCTGCGACCCATGACAAAGCTAAGAGGTTGACTCTATCCCTCTGTAAGCTGTTGGCTACCGAAATGCTGCCTTTCCGCCTAGTGGACACACAGGATTTTAGAGACCTTATGTCTGTCGCTGTGCCCCAGTACCAGATGCCTAGTCGCCACTACTTCTCTAAGAAAGGTGTGCCCGCGCTACACCAGCATGTTGCACACAACATCACCGCTTCCTTGAGAAACTCTGTGTGTCAACGGGTGCATTTCACCACCGATACTTGGACCAGTAAGCATGGACAGGGACGTTACATGTCGCTGACTGGGCACTGGGTAACTATGGTGATAGATGGTGAAGGGTCTGCTGCACAAGTCTTGCCGTCCCCACGACTTGTGTGTCAATCCTCTGTCCAAGTTCCGCCACTGCTTCTGCATCCTCCACCTCATCTGGGTCCTCCACCTTCGCCCCAAGCCTGCCTGGTCAGGCCACCAGCGTTCTCACTGCGCAGAAGGAATCACGCACCCCTCATTACTATGCTGGCAGCAGAGCGCAACGGCATCAGGCGGTCTTTAGCTTGACATGTCTTGGGAATAAGAGTCACACAGCTGAGGAGTTGTTGTCAGCTCTGCGGTCAGAGTTTAATAAATGGTTGTCTCCACTCAACCTGCAGCCTGGTAAGGCCGTGTGCGACAATGCTGCAAACCTGGGTGCGGCCCTTCGCCTGGGCAAGGTGACACACGTACCTTGTATGGCTCACGTGTTGAACCTTGTCGTCCAGCAATTTTTAACACACTATCCTGGCCTAGATGGCCTTCTGATCAGGGCACGAAAACTGTCTGCTCACTTCCGCCATTCAAGCGCCGCAGCTGAGCGACTTGCATCGCTCCAGAAGTCTTTCGGCCTGCCGTTTCATCGCCTGAAATGCGATGGAATTCAACTCTCCACATGTTACAGCGACTGTGGCAGCACCGCCGAGCCCTGGTGCAATACGTCATGACGTATAGCCTGGGCCAACGAGATGCAGAGGTGGGTCAGATCACCCTGATGGAGTGGTCTCAGATCAAGGACCTATGCACCCTTCTGCACAGTTTCGACATGGCGACGAATATGTTTAGCGCTGACAATGCCATTATCAGCATGACGATTCCAGTCATTTACATGCTGGAGCACACGCTAAACACTATTCGGAGTCAGGGGGTGGGACAACAGGAAGGGGATGAACTACAGGAGGATTCATATGCGCAAGACACAACAACATCACCAAGGTACAGACGTTCATCATCACCAAGGCGCCAGGCATGGGACCATGGGGGACAGGGATCAACAAGGGCGCATGGTAGCAGGCGAGATGTTGAGGAAGGTGCAGGAGAACATAAAGAAATGGAGGACGAACTGTCCATGGACATGGAAGACTCAGCAGATGAGGGAGACCTTGGTCAAATTTCAGTTGAAAGAGGTTGGGGGGAGATGTCAGAGAAAGAAAGAACGGTTAGCACCTCTATGCCACAAACACAGCGTGGACTTGGTCCGCATGGCTGCGCAAGACACATGAGTGCCTTCTTGTTGCACTACCTCCAACATGACCCTCGTATTGTCAAAATTAGAAGTGATGATGACTACTGGCTTGCCACACTATTAGATCCCCGGTACAAGTCCACATTTTGTGACATAATTCCAGCCATAGAAAGGGACGCACGTATGCAGGAGTATCAGCAGAAGCTGTTATTCGATCTTAGCTCGGCTTTTCCACCAAACAACCGTGCAGGTGCAGGGAGTGAATCTCCCAGTTGTAACTTGACAAACATGGGACAGTCTCGTCATCTTCAACAGTCTACCCGTACCAGTAGGACCGTATCTGGTGCTGGTAACAGCAATTTTATGGAATCTTTTCATAATTTTTTTAGACCCTCTTTTGCAAGGCCACCAGAGACAACAAGTCTGACACATAGTCAACGGCTGGAGAGGATGATACAGGAGTATCTCCAAATGAACATCGATGCCATGACTTTGCAAATGGAGCCTTGCTCCTTTTGGGCTTCAAATCTAGAAAAATGGCCAGAGCTCTCCAGTTACGCCTTGGAGATTTTGTCGTGTCCAGCTGCCAGCGTTGTCTCTGAACGTGTCTTCAGTGCTGCTGGGTGTGTGCTGACAGATAAGCGCACGCGTCTGTCCAGTGACAATGTGGACAGACTGACGTTCATCAAAATGAACAAGTCATGGATCCAGAAGGAATTTACTACCCCTGTGTCATCCTGGGGAGAGTAAATGCTTGTGGATTTGGAATGTGCTTGATGCAAATCAAAACATCCTGTTTGCAACTAGGGCACAACTGCTGCCACTGAAGGGGTGGGTGTGTGTGGGGCCCAATTTTTTGAAAAAAGGGAGACTCCGCTTGGAGTAACCCTTGCTTACATTGTTTTTAAAAGAAGCCAAGATGAACAGAGCTGGGATCAAGAAAGACTTTGCTACCTACCCCGGTGTCATCCTGGGGACGGTTAATTATGGCGTATTTTTGAATGTGCTTGATGCAAATCTAGCTGTGAAGTGTACAACTGGGGCACAACTGCTGCCACTGAAGGGGTGGGTGTGTGTGGGGCCCAATTTTTGGAAAAAAGGAAGACTCCGCTTGGAGTAACCCTTGCTTACATTGTTTTTAAAAGAAGCCAAGATGAACAGAGCTGGGATCAGGAAAGACTTTGCTACCTACCCTGGTGTCATCCTGGGGACGGTTAATTATGGCGTATTTTTGAATGTGCTTGATGCAAATCTAGCTGTGAAGTGTACAACTGGGGCACAACTGCTGCCACTGAATGGGTGGGTGTGTGTGGGGCCCAATTTTTTGAAAAAAGGGAGACTCCGCTTGGAGTAACCCTTGCTTACATTGTTTTTAAAAGAAGCCAAGATGAACAGAGCTGGGATCAGGAAAGACTTTGCTACCTACCCCGGTGTCATCCTGGGGACGGTTAAGAATAGCATATTTTTGAATGTGCTTGATGCAAACCTAGCTGTGAATTGTACAACTGGGGCACAACTGCTGCCACTGAATGGGTGGGTGTGTGTGTGGCCCAATTTTTGGAAAAAAGGAAGACTCCACTTGGAGTCACCTTGTGGTGTTTTACATGATTTTAGAAGGGCGTGCCATGCCTATATCTGTGTCTCCTCCTCTTTTTCCTTGTCCTGCTCTTTTGTTTTCACATGAGTATATGTCCTTGTCACTTTCTCATGTGTTTGTGTTGTTTTGTGAGTTGTTTGTCACCTTTTGGACACCTTTGAGGGTGTTTTCTATGTGTTTTTATGTGTTTGTGAATGCCTGCCATTGTTTCCTATGCGGTTCGAGTTCGGTTCAACGAACCGAACTCGAACGGGACCTCCGTTCGGCGAACCGACCTCGAGCCGAACCGGGACCGGTTCGCTCATCTCTAGTCTGCAGTGCTGAAGAAGTGCCGCATCCCCTTCTATATCAGCATCAATAGGGGTCTGAGGGGTTAGTCCTGTAACAATATGCTATCTAGTCAGATGGGAACAACCATTTAAGTTTTTTCCTTCAACTTCTGTAGATATTGGAGAAGCATTCATGTAACACCCCTGAATACATTAGGGTGCTACAGGGAACTACATTTTGTCAACCAGGGTGCAGAACCTAGCCCCCATGGTTCCAGGTTTCCAACACTGGTGTCACTAACACATCCGCACTATAACTCCCAACCACACCTCACACCATGAAGTGTACAGATACACCAGTGGGTTGGTCAAGTTGGAGCACGGCCGCCCACCTAGGGGTCAGACAGACTGGTGGGAGGAGAGACAGAGAGTTGAGAGTTGGCCCTCAAAGAGTGAGGAGCTGGGGAGTTGTAGCTCCCAGGGAGGTGACAGGTCGGGTCGCAGATGGTGGTCCGGGACCACAGGAGTTTGGGACCGGTGGCAGTGACCTTGGAGAGGGTACAACGGACAAAGTCTAGGAGGATTGTCAGCATCAAAACCCCAAAAGAACTGACCGGTACTGAGCACGGCGGGGTACAGGACCCTAGATCAGGGAAGAGCTTCAGGCACCTTGATAATTAACCTGTGGAGGATAGTCTCTTTATGAACTTTCCCAAAGAGCTCAGAGTTGAAGGGATCAGCACAACGTGGGGGATAGGGTTCTCCAAAGCACACAACCCACTAAAATCCCAAGTGCCAGCCATCAAGAGCACAGCTGCCATACACACAGGTAGCAGGGCCCCGAAAGCTTCAAACTGAGGGGCCACAAAGGTCAATCAATTTGTGCACGTAGGCAGGGCTCCGGACTTACCAAGTGACACTGGTGGAAGCAGGACCTGGACGGGCTTTCCCTGCAGAAACTGCGGTGCTTAGAGACTTTGGTTTACCATCTGTGTGAGTGTCTACTTATTCCACCTAATCCAGCACCAAGACTACCGCAGTGAGTAACTGGAACCCTGAACCCTGCTTTCCCAAGGCTAAGCCGCAACCCGCTCAGTATACCCCCACCTGTCCGGGGCCGTCCCTACCTGCGGATGGACTGACACCTTGTTGCCCCACACCATCAGCCCCGGTACTCCTATCGGCAGCGGCGGTACTCCCCTTACCAAAACCCGCAGGTGGTGTCATGAACATTTATCCCCTGTAAATACTTCCTTTACATTTGAGTGGCCGCAAGCCCCCGGGTCCGGAGACCCTCAGTAACCCCGGATCCGAGCAGTTTGACTGCTGCAGGGGCGGCACATTCATTTAGTGGCAGCTATCTCTCCTGGCTCAACTACACATGTATGCCAAGTGAGCATGCCTTTTCTATGGGGAGAGGGGAGTATACTTCTGAAAGACACTTCTGGCGGCTGCTTTATCTCCCAAGAGAACAAAAGGATTAAGTGTTGACATTCAGCATGTTATCTTCTTTACTATGTGATCATCTCTAGAGGGAAACACGTAGATGGATGGCAGATTTGGCCATTATGCATATAAGTATTGGTAGCTTTAGAGATTTCTTTTAAGGTCAAATATAATAATACTTTCTTTACTTTCTCTAATGAATCCATTGCCTAAGAACAACACAATAATAAGGTGTCATCCTTTACAATGTCCTGCTATGAAATTGCCCTTTAACTATGGCCTTGACATCGTTGATTACATAAATATTTTTTAATTAGCCTTCTACTTTTAAAGGTCATATTATATTTATGGACATTTTATCAGCCATTATTTTTTTTTCAGTGCTGAAAGTCGCTTGTTTTTGAAGGTTAAACGAGTTTTATAATTGTATTCAGTTTTTTCAGAATCCATGCACATTTATTCTGTATTATTTGATCCTTACTAAATTTTCATTGTTGAATTTGCACTCAAGCAGCATGTAGCCATGAGTAATATTTCTTATGCCGTATATTACTCAAATCTTAACTGCTCCTTAAGGCCCTTTTGTTATTTTTCTTCCATTTATTTGGCAAAAAAAATCTGTTCTACCTTTCTGATTTCCTGCATGAATAAACCAACTTTTGAAAAATTCACAGAGGATACAATATTTTAGATAAAAATAAGTTATAGATTTAGGTTAATGTGATTAGTGTCAACATACTGTAGTATAATTTATAATAATTAGCTCCATTGATTTAGATGTGTGCCACCATAACTATCAAAGCCACAGGTTACCTAATAAGCATTTCAATTATAGGTTCCTCCTAAGTGCCCGCCACAGATGTCCCACCAAAAAAGAATTAGAATCATAGAATCATAGAATGGTAGAGTTGGAAGGGACTTCAAGGGCCATTGGGTCCAACCCCCTGTGAGTGCAGGCTTTCCTAAATCATCCCAGCTATATGTTTATCCAGTTTCCGCTTGAAGATTTCCATTGATGGAGAGCTCACCACCTCCCATGGTAGCCTGTTGCACTCTCTGACTGCCCTCACAGTCAAATTAAGTGCCATGTCAAACTAATCCATGGGATAACAGGCCACTACTGGTGACTAGAGATAAGCGGCCCTCAAGCTAGGGGTTCTAACTTTCCCTTATCCCAGAGGTACTTTTGTAGGTGAAGAGGTCTGGACCACCAGCTTAGCCCTGACTCCTGACTAACCCTAGGTCTAATACCCCCAAACCAGGAGAGGGCCAGGACTGGAGTGGTAAATCCCAAAAAACAAGACAGACAAGGGAAAACAAAATTCAAACTCCTAGCAATCACCCATAGAGGTATTGATAAAATGTGATGAAGAGGAAATAAAGAAAATGAAGGAAATAGTCAAACAACAAAAGTATTTCCACAACACACCAGAATAGCCTACAGTAGTTCACCAGAATCTGTATCACAACAGCACATGGATCGGTATCGCTACAGCTATATTCGGCATTGAGGAGCAAATTCCATCAGTTTTTAAAGGGTGGTTGTGGCCATGATAGGTGTCCAGGAACCCATGCCTTTTGCAGTAATTCACAGGCCAGCAGAAATTAACTCCTGCTAGACAAACTATTCAATGCACGGCTCTAAGTGAGCAACTCAAAAGCACCAGGTGGCGTGTCAAACTCTGAAGTGTGAACAGAGTCAGAATGTAAGGTGATTCCCTGCAGGGTATATAATAAAAAACAAACATGCGGCGCCAATCTCAGCGCGTTATCAAAGCGGCTCTCTGGTGCCCTTTTTTTTACTGAAGTTTTATGCTCTCACCTTTTGCCACAAAACTTCAGGCATATATGACTTTTCCAAAGTCTCCTTATCTGGGTCTGCTGCTTGCCTTGAATTGATCCTGTGTATGGTCCTGCCTCGGATTACCACAAGTGAAAAAGTTAAAAATGAAGTAAACCAATTCTGTAGTGGCCGCGCTCCCCGTAGTAATGATTTTAAAAACTCTTGTCCTCAAATGGAATTTATTACTCAAACATACGGAAATAAAAAACGGATACAACGCGTTTCGGCGGGAACAACCGCCTTCCTCAGGTATCTAAGAGATGCATTTTTATTTAGATACCTGAGGAAGGCGGTTGTTCCCACCGAAACTCGTTGTATCTGTTTTTTATTTCCGTATGTTTGAGTAATAAATTCCATTTGAGGACAAGAGTTTTTAAAATCATTACTACGGGGAGCGCGGCCACTACAGAATTGGTTTACTTCATTTTTAACAGAGTCAGAATGTGCCATGACACCTGGTGAGTTTGGAGCTGAACGCAGTGTGACAGCAGATCAGGCAAAATACAAATTCGTAAATTCATGCATTTTTTACAAGGAAATTCAACTCACGACGAAGTTATTGATTGTTAACTTATTACCCCTTATTATGCTCTGGGGTCTTTATAGACCCCAGAAAATAAAAAACATTAATCATATAAAAAAGTTTACCTTTCTGACTCCTCCACTCGGGTTTGAGGAGGAGGGTACAACGCATTCACGCACAAAGTCACGGTGCAATTTGTGACCTCATGACCTTCTACACTCCTGTACCAAACCCTCCTAGGCCTTCATATATAACAGAAGTCTTGGCCGAGTGGGTGAGACCCGGGGATTTCAGTGTGATTGGAGATGATCTGAAGTTAAGGCAAAACCTAGACAGGTGGGGTCGAAGAGGTGAGTATAAGGATTTTTATAAACATTTTTTATGGTCTTTTACGGTTCAGAAAAATAGCAGACAGTGGTTTTGTTGTTGAATTTGGGTAGAAGTGAATTACATAAATCTACAAATATGAATTTTTGTAAAATTTGTGTAGAATTCAATTTATTTACTCATTTACACTGGTAATTAGAGATGAGCGGACCCCTGGAAGTTCAGGTTTTCTCATTTTTATTCGTAACATGTTGTTACTTCTCTGAAGTTTCTTCAGTTCCTACTGTACAATATCACCCTATACCCTATACCATACTTTCACCCAGTGCTTTTTTTGCGGCGGTACATGCTGGTACGACGTACCGGAAAATCTGAAGAGCGCTGAGGAGCAGCACCTCTGGCTCTGTCCACATGGCTAATTTGTAAACTATACAAATTAGCCATGCGTGGAGCGAAGGCACAAGCAGAGGAGCTACTGGAGCTGCAGGACCTGCGATGATGTGACGTACATGTGACTCGGCTGGGCGGAGCCATGAAGTTTTCCCCAGCGCGAAAGAAGCTGGAGAAGATGGAGGAGTGCAGGGTATGTGAGAGAGGGGTGCAGAGGGCGGCAGGCTGTGCAGGGGGAAGAAGGATGCAGGGGGGATAGAGTGAGATCAGGGGTATGGAGAATTGAGGGACGAGGGGGATGGAGGATGGAGAGATCAGGGCGATCAAGGATGGAAGGAGCAGGGAGATGGAAGATGGAGAGACCAGGGGATGGAGAATGGAGGGAGCAGGGGGATGGAGGATTGAGGGAACAGGGGGATGGAGAATGGAGGGAGCAGAGTTCATTGAGTTTTGTTTCGTCAAACCTGTCTTAGATGGATAAAATAACGCACTATTTCTCGGTCGGTGCGGCTCCGGCATGCAAAAGACCCGGAACAGATGTGGAGACAGAAACAAATCAGATGATAGAGCAGAACGTGGCCACCGGTTCTTCAACTATCGAACCTGCATCAGCTATTGTTAATGATCCTGAGGAATTTGGTTGAAATTTCTTATAGAATACAACCTAGGTAAGTTGAAAACCATATTTTGCAAGAAAAAAAAATGATTATACAGTATTAGTCATTTTTTATTTTTCTTTTGAAATCTGAATTACATAGTTTCTGATTGAAATCAAATTGTACAGACTACAAAACTGAATAATAAGAAACAGAGCCGCACCGTCCATTGGACAAGTTGAGCAGTTTGCTCAGGCGGCACTATATTCAGGGGGGCGGAAATGTGGCCGGGCGGACAGAGCTGTATGGGGACTGCTGTTTTCCACTGCCCCGTGCCTCAACAGGTAAACCGTGCACAGGATCTCCCAGCCGCCCGACTGCACGATAGCACCTCCTCCCCGTTCCTCAATCTCGGCCGCCGGCTGGCAGTCCCCCCCGCTCCTCAATCTCCGCCTGACGGCACCCCCCCACTCTTCGCCTCAGAGATGCGTACCGTCAAATTTTTTTTACAAAAAAATCGCTGCTTTCACCACACTGTAAAGTGCATAATTCACTAGCATACTCTTCTCACATACTGTAGAACAAAGCATTGCCGATATAGATCTATACACTTTCTACAGTTTAAAATTGTGGGCAAAAAGTGCCTTACTTTATCCAGTTATACAGATAGTGCCAAACAGACTACCCATTACCAATCATAGAGCATCCATTACTTACCATCTACAACAGCTACAGCGGCAGACTTATGCTTGTGGGACTGTGTTGAGAGAATATGGTACTAGCTGTAAGGCTATGTGTGCACTTTTTGTCGAGGTAGTTACAGTTCTAAATGCATCCTCTGGCAGAAATTGCTTTTGTCAAAGTTGTTTTTGATAACGCGAAAAATACGGGTGCGTTTTTACCGCGTTTTGCCGCGTTTTTAGCGCTTTTTACATGCTTTTCCACTGCATAAAAACAGATGCGGTTTGAACATAAAGACACTGCTAAATAAAGTTTACACAGTCAAACACTATGAAAACAAGAAACAAAAACCCAGTAGAGATCTATTGATGTCATTTCCTCCGAAACGGATAACATCATAATCATTTAACCAAAAAAATGCTCAGAAAAAATAAAAAAATAATAAAATGATATGTACACGTGTATATAGTGCACCAAGCAAAACAATTTGAATAAATATGGATATTTCTGGTTTGTCCGATGATTAAAAATTAATGAATTTATTACACAATATTATTATTTTCAAAATCACAAATCATCAATACAGACAATTCACACAAAAAACCATACCATGTTTTGCAAAAAAAATAAAAAATAACGGACCAGACAAAGGAAAACATCAATAATTTTTGTAATATGATTTGTATTTCATAACACATCATTACCAGGTCATTTATATAGCATGACGGAAAAATATAATATGTGTATAATTGTCAAAAAAAAAAATCTAACTAATAAATCCAATGTAATAATATGATAATAAACAGTTTAACTATACAGTGGTACCTTGGTTAACGAGAACAATCCGTTCTGGGAGTGTGCTTGTTAACCAAGTTACTCGTTCCGCAAAGCAAGATTTTCCATAGGAAATCATTGCAATGCAGACAATTCGTTCCACAACTTGTTAAATGTCCCATCCTGGTCCCCTATAGTGCCATTCCACACACGCACAAACTCGCATGAACACACAAGCACGCATGCACACGCACATATTATGCTCGCCTTACCTTCCGTTCCATCGCCGGTCTGCTGGGACTTGCTGTTCTCTTGTACGGGCTGTGTATCGGGTAACCATAACGATGAGGGAGGAACCTCCGCTGCCAGAGCACTGACGTCAAAGGCAGAGCCGCTTGCCTCTGTTGTAGCTGTTCTGTTTTGTCACAAGTCAGCTTATGGGATCACCAGTGAGGTCTTCTCAATTAGGCCTCTTCAGACCTAATCAAGATCGAGCGCTCGGAGAAAGAGACCAGCATCCATGTGATATTGCAAATAAGGCTTCTAAGCTGGACTTTACAAGTTGCTCATATGACCTTTAAGTTTTAGCAAAGCAAAAATGTAGAGTCATGCATATGAGATAAGAAGAAGATAAGAAGAACATTTAGAGACAAAATAATCCTTGAGCCTGTCTCTTATTCCGAAGGCTCCATAATGATTATGAACTACCACCAGATATACTTACTAATAACAATAAAATATCTTTAATGAAGAAATATAGAAACTATTAACCCTTCTATATCACCTCTGATTGGCCAGCGCGCTGCCTTTGAGTATCGGTGACAGGAAGTTCCTGCTTCGTCGCTATGGTTGCAGATGCACAGCCTGGAGTGGAGCGGAGCGGCGAACTTCAGGACCCAGGAAGCCGGCGATGAAACGGAAGGTACACTATATTTTATTATATTCTTACCTTACCTTCCGTTCCATTGCCGGTCTCCTGGGTCTTGTAGTTCGCCCCGAGAACATCGCGATGTACCCGAGAACTACAAGAACTATGAGGCCGGCGATGGAACGGAAGGTAAGGTGAGCATAATACTGTATATGCGTGCTTGTTTGTTTGTGTGTGTTTTGTGCGTGCATGTGTGTTTGTGTGGACTGCAAGAGCGGGACAGAGCGCGGTGGATGTACGGAACCGGAAGTGTGTGCGGTGAGGATTTTGCTCGTACAGCAAAGCTTTCTCGGAAATCGAGTTACAAATTTACAGAAAGCTTTGCTTGTTAAGCGAAATTCTCGTTAAGTGGGTTACTCGTTAAGCAAGGTTCCACTGTATTGTCTTATTACATTACATATTTGTATTTTTGCATATTTGTAATCCAAATTTCAACTTAATTTTAACTTCATGGTTGTGAAAAGAGCTCTTGGGTAAAAAAACCCTGGCCTATGCTCATTATGGCGAACAGCCATATTTGTTTTTTGTGGATAATTTTCATTTTGGGGTTGAACATATTCATTAATTTTGGCATTGTGATAATTTTTTTGAAAGTGAGAAAGATATGGTGTCTGATAATTGGAATATGGGGCATCTCATGTAATATTCTGTGTGATTTGTGTTTGTTGTTGATTTTGTGGTTGTTTTTTTCTTCTCAACAAAATTTTTTTCAAAAAAATTCACTAGCTCACCACCAGAGGGAAATGGACCCACATCTTCAAAACAAGAAATCAAACCACATGTGGCTGTTATTGCATGTTGCCTTTTTTTCCTATCATCTAGTTTTCTAAGTCGCAAGGCGACACTCATTCCAAAGGTGTCATATTCATCATCTTCTGTGGCTGATTTAAGAATATCAATGGTTTGATTAGTTAAATTGTCAGGGTCGTTGTGTTTAGAATTTGTGTTTTTATTTTTATTTTTCGGCTTTGTATAGGTTGTTTTGGTTGCAGCTGGATTTGCTGATGATGTACCACTGGTTTCACAGGTGATTATGACTTGTACAGAATCCTGATTTGACATTAGCTGGTTGCTGGTGTTTGGATGGTCATCAGTAACTTCTGTCGAATTTTCATTATTTTGATCCTGATTTTCTGTTGTGTTGTTAGGTTGTGGCATAATATTTCCAGAAATTCTGTTAAATAAAATATAGTTGTTATCATATATTTTCGTATATATTGTATGTTGTGAAATATTTTAAAATATAAAATTTAATTTATGAAATTGTAAAATGTTAAACAAAATATGAAAAACAAATTTAAATAATAAAAAAAAAAGAAAAAGAAAAAAATATCAACTTTTCGATCACTTATACTGTCTTAAAACCCGAGCATAGAAATTTAAGGTCTTCATAATATATAAAGTTTGGCTTTTTTGGAGATGAACCACTTTTTCAGGCCTCCATTCTAATTTTATTGAAACGATCCTTTACTGATCGCCATCTTTTGCGAACATCTTGCTCTATGTAAATCATAAATGTAAAAAGGAACATATGTTATAAAAATTAAAAAAAATAAAATAAAATTTAAAAATTATGTTTATGTAACACAATAAACATAACAAAGAAAAATAAGCAATTACCAATCTTATACTGAAGAGCCTGATCTGCCTCATGCCACTGTGGAAACAATTCAATGCATATTATCCAGCAATCGGCTCGTTTCAATTTTTGCATATAATCAGGGCAAGTGGGGTCCCACAGACAGGGCATAGATTCCACCTGTGAGAAGACATAAATGAAGTACATTATGATACTGTACAAAATGATATTAATGTTTAAATATGCCAAACAAATAGCTTATTTGTTCATTAAATATTTTTCACAATCAACATGTATTGCTTTAATAAAATACTATGCGATATCCAAAAAATTAAGATATTTGTATCATTACAACTTTGAAAATATTATAAAATTAAGATATGTAATTAAGAGATTTAAATTAACTTTTAAAAAATTAAAACCATATGTTTGACATATTCCATACATCATTTTCATAAAATATTAGTATAAATAATGATTGACACACATTAAATAATCTTCATTCGATAAATAAGTAATTTATACGTGATATATAAATAAAAATTAAAAAAAAAATTGATTTCTTTAAAAATGTTTATTTTCATTATAAAATTTATTTTTTTTTTAAACTTAAAAAAACCCCAAACATTATCAACAGTACATATAAATTACATATTACATTTTATAACAATTTCACACATTTATGTCAGCTCTTAACCTAAAGAGACATTTACGTATCACTATATTCACACAAAATGTAGGATAATTCCTAGAAATTATAATCTCAACACAATTGTCTGAAGAAAACTAAACAAAAGAATGTAATAATTTCAGGGTAACGCAGAGTGTTTAAAGTGCAAATTTTTTAAAATATATAATAAGCTACAACAATACTTTGTATATATTTAGAAAATACAATACTTCAAGGATTCTGAACATAAACATTCTAATATCTCATTGATTTAGTGCTATCTGTTTCATGACATTTTAAAAATTAAAAAAAAAAACACCATACTTATCAATTTGTACACTTCTATCTTGAGTCTTTTATACCAGGACATAGTTTGTGATGATGATGCTATACTGGAATAAACTTAGTTATTTTCGGAAATGCCGATATACTCCAGGCACGTCTTCTTTTATTTTACAAAGGATGTGATGTAATTGATGACGTTTGTGAGGTCACTTCCATCCTTGAAAATATGCGTTTTTGAACAGCAAAACGCATGTAATAAGCAGTGAAAAAAGCACCTGAACCGCACATTTTTTTAGAAAAACATGCGTTTAGTGCTTTCTCATAGAGATCAATGTTATCAAAACACAGCACAAATGGCAAAAACAATTTACATTCTGCGTTTTGAATGCAGAGTTTTTGCCTAAAATTATGCAAATTAAACGCTGTGTTTATAACTGCATAGTGCACACAAGAAATCACTTTTTTCCATAGACTTTGTTGGAAAATCAAAACGCAGTCATTTTGGCATGAAAACGCTGCATTTGAAAATGCTGCGGAAATGCAGGTAAAAACGCAAAGTGCGGACACAGCCTAAAGCGGGCTTTACACGCTACAACATCGCTAATGCGGAGTCGTTGGGGCCACGGAATTCGTGACACACATCCGGCCGCATTAGCGATGCCGTTGCGTGTGACACCGATAAGCGATTTTGTATCGTTGCAAAAACGCGCAAAATCGCTAATCGGCGACATGGGGGTCCATTCTCAAATCTCGTTACTGCAGCAGTAACGAGGTTGTTCCTCGTTCCTGCGGCAGCACACATCGCTGCGTGTGACGCCGCAGGAACGAGGAAGCTCCCCTTACCTGCCTCCCGGCCGCTATGAGGAAGGAAGGAGGTGGGCGGGATGTTATGTCCTGCTCAGCTCCGCCCCTCCGCTGCTATTGGGCGGCGGTTCAGTGACGTCGCTGTGACGCCGCACGAACCGCCCCCTTAGAAAGGAGGCGGTTCTCCCGTCACAGCGACGTCGCCGGACAGGTATGTATGTGTGATGGCTGTTGTGCAACACGGGCAGCGATTTGCCCGTGTTGCACAACAGATGGGGGCGGGTACCCACACTAGCGATATCGGGACCGATATCGCAGTGTGTAAAGTAGCCTTTAGAGTTTGATAATGTGTGCAGTTCCTCTAGACTTTTTTGCATGCCTTCACAGGTTTGTTTGCGTAATTTCTTACCTGTATCCTTGATGTTATTGATGATGAAATTAATGATTGTTATAAATCCTAAGAAAGCACTTAATTGTCCTACAATGTCTGAACGCTGATGATTCTGCTGAAAACTAAAGCCTGCAACACGTTATGGGCCCAGATACAGAGCACAGCAAAACTTGGTGAACATGTAAGGAGGTGGACCTAAGGTCGTGTTTTCCCCCAATCGCATCATTGTGTGTAATTTAATGCATGATAGAGAAAAAGCGTTAGTAATATAAGGCAGGAACTACTTTGCAGCTAAAGCAGACGTGATTCTGTGTGCTCAACAAGGCCGCATGACATGGGTGTCCCTACAGCTAAAGGAGAGTGGAACCAGGGACAGCATAAAAAAGGAGGTGAAAAGTATTCAATGTAGTCGAGTCATCATGGTGACCAGGAGAACTAATGGCTGGGGTAGTTAGTTCCTCACACAGGACATTCAGCATCAAGGAATCAGACAGTCTACGACTTCAGCAGGTCACGGACCAGGTCGTACAGAATATGAGATGAAAAACCCTGGGTGGACGTTCTGGAAGCGTCAGTCAGTAGCGTGAGGCTAGGTTTCGGCCATAGTTGCAAGGAGGGTGGAGTGGCAGGAAGGGACAGAATGGCTCTCATGAACAGCATGGTGAGGTTGAGCTAGGTGGTGGTGAAACAAACAGGACTAATGAGGACAGGACAGGAACAACTAGGTTATAAGGGGTGGAGTAACTGTTGGTGGAAATAGTTTTTATTGAAAATGAAATGTCCGTGAAGATGTGTACCCACTATTCCCTGTGTATTGTCTTTGTCAAGTTACATTTATTGAAAAAACTGTGTTTTAAGAACTGGCGATCTCCTTCTGTACCTAAGTTAATGTGGTTCCCCCAATGCTCCAGTCACAGAGTATTGCACCTCATTTAAGGTGCGGTATTTGCCTCGGGTAAGGAGGGGGTTAATCACCGGTGTTCCACATTCACACATTACATAGAGCTTAGGAGCCAGCTCACTGGGGAGCTGTGCTAGAGTAGGCAGAGAGTTGGCCATCACAAAGCATGGGAATGTCCCGGTCACTAGGACAACCACTTGGGGGGTGGGTTCCACTTGGGGTAGAAGTAGGAGCATCTCACACAATCACTAATCAGTGTACCTGGGACATCAGTTCTGGGACACGACACCACCATCACTTTCTTCTCTTCTCTTCACGCTCAGCCCAGGTTCCTCACGGCTGGAGGGGTAGCTCTGACAAAGGACATTCTTCTTTCAAACACCGGTGACTTCTTCCAACTTATCCCGGGTCGACGGGTCATATCACAGACAGTGACCAATACTACCTGGGCAAGCGACACAAAGAGTGAGTAAAGACACCTGGAACCGCAGCAACTGTCTCGGACTCTTATTACCGACACCGCTGCTCCATGCCCCAGCGCCAAAGTCCATTGCCATCACTACTCCCCTCATCATCCTCCCCGGGGCTCGCTCCACCTGTGGGGAGCAATACCATCTCTGGCTGCTACTACCATCCGCCCCGGAGGACAGCGACAGCAGCAGCGGCTAATCCCTGGCCACGTACCACAGGTGGCGTCATGACAGTCATCTTACTACAACTCCCATCATCATCCCTCTTTATTGGTGTACACCTCGGGGCATGAAGCCGGGCAGGCCACTGCGACATCCCAAATGATCGCACCAACCGGGAGGCGAGTAACTCAGGTACTAGACCCCTCAGACCTGAAACCTCTGCCCCCTGGGTGCTACATTAACATCTGGCCCTGGTCAGCCAAAGCCATTGGCAGTGTGCGGCCTACACGAGCAAAACGCCATTGTGACACAAGTCCACACACCCAGCCAGGACCACCCCATCTTTACTGTGGCATGCTGGAGTGCAAGAGAATAGCACCTCGCCCGCAACAACTGTGGCGCCCCTGACCTGGTCAGGCGCCACTGAGTATTGCACCCACGCCTGGGTCAGTACAAACAGGTAATCCCGAATGCTGAGTAGGGTGTGGACACATACAGGCACTCTTGACCAGGACACACACACACATTAGAGGGGACCCCTGGGCAGACCCAGGAGGGGGCGGAGCCTCCACATCTCAGTTAGTGTGGTGCTGTAGTGAAGCTGGAAGAGAGTTGTGCAGTGGCAGTCAGAAGAGAAGGAGTGGAGCAGCCGTGTCTGAAGTGTAGGGCTGAAGAGCGGAACACTGTCAGACCCTGCATGTGCAGTGGCTGCTGACGGGAGAGAACATTATCACCAAGTCAGACTCAAAGACACCCGAAGAGAGAGAGCAGTAAGGAGTTGAGTACGAGGACTCATGGTAATGAATGCACACACGGGGACAGGTCCCTAGAGCCAGACATCCATTTGGTGGTCTGCTAAAACCTGCAGGTGGTGGGACTAGAGGTTCCACGCCAACCGTCACAGAACCCGCAGCATCAACAGCAACGAGGGGGCCTATAAGGAGGATTGACCCTGGAGCCATTTTATCCTTGGTCAACGCTGTCAGCAAATGGGTCAGAAAGGGGAGGAAGGCAGTAGCGACTTCCCTGGATGCATCCCACGATATACTTCAAGTCAGGGGTGGTCGGAAACAAAGGTGCAGGAAGGCGAGTCAGCAGTCACCCCTAAATCAGCCTGATGGATACCTGGTTCCACCTGGTTCATCATAGCATCACCCGGGTTGTCTCACTCTACCAGCAAAAAGTGAGTAAAAACCCTGAAAGACATTGCTGCCTGTGTGTGAGTTCTTCTGTGACCTGTGGTACTACACACCTACACTTGAGCCCCTGAGGCCAGCCTCACTCTCGGGAGGCCATAACACCAGACTGCATTTACCATCAGCCCCAGACGCTCTCTAAACTGCAGTGGCGGTCACCCCCTGACCGCAATTACCGAGAGTGGCATCACGATTCCTATTGAAGTTAACCTGACGTACCTGTTGCCGGAAGATTGCCAGAACGAGAAGTCCCTCAGGCGACCGCTGCAGGTGAGGGGCTTCACACAACCATCCCCTGTCACGTTACAAACACACTGATACAAGGAATCTACTATCTGTAGAAACTCAGTATACACATATAAAGGCAGAGATGTTAAAATGGCCAGAAGTTCAGAGTATAAACTTACACATGCTAATTTGAATAATGCCAATCACGAGCCAAGAGTTATGAAAGTTTAAAGCCCCATTCCAGCATTTTTTTTAAATGTACCACTGCAGTAGTGCTTTAAATCTAAGTCCCCTGCCGCTGTCTTTTACTCAACCTCTGTCGTCTGTGATGAGCGTTGCTTCCATCAGTTTTAGGCAGTTTGTGACCTGTTGGCTGCTCCAACGTGTCATGCAGCAAGCCAAAGGGCACAACTCAATACAAGTCCACAAGAGCCTCCTTCTAGCCTTATTCTTGCATTTATATTGAGAACTTGTGACGTAACGTCTAAGTTTCGGCTATGCAGAAGTTACAATCTGAAGATGGTGCCGTGGGATCATAGTGGCATCCGTAAAAGATGAAAATGATGGAGTTGAGTATAGGACCAGGGGCAGGGGACTAAGATTTAAAGCACCACTCCATCACTGAACTGCCTCCACCCCCCCGCCCCTTCACTGAAGTGGTGCTTTAAAGGGACAATGTTGCTGTCCAAAGTAATGGTAAGAGAATTTAAGCCAAGAGCCATCATAATCTTATTATTGAAAGATGGTCTATGGATCAACATAAGGCATGAAAACACTGCTAAAGGCAGGAACAATAGAAGGTCAGGGAGCAGTTTGCGCAGCCAAACGCTGTGACCTTATATGGCCGAACACCACAGGACTGTCTGTCACCTGTGACAATAGTACTGCCCAACTAAGAACACTGTTTTGAATATTTTTGCAAAACCTTTACCTTTTACAGCATAGAGAGGTATCCTGTGCTGATGAACAGGCCTGACCTAATGGTCTACGCCGTAGCTGTTGAGAATGGGTGTTGGAGTAATAGCAGCAGCTGCAGACTTTTGCTGGAGGGACTCTGTTGAGACAGCAGATGGCTCTGTGTTAACTGTGAGTTTGTTAATATGTTCAGTTTGTCTACTGTACTGTGTGACCTCTTTGGTTTGTGTTTGTTGTTAAATGTCTGTTTTTACCTGTTGTGATAATGACGATAACGGTTACTGTATCTTCCCCATACATCAGTTTGTTCTTCTACAATATCTGAATGCTGAACAATTTTACTGAAAATCTGCAACAGAAAAATCACCCTGATTGACATAATCAGTTTTCTAATCCAAAAGATTTCCAAGCCCTGATAGTAATACAAGCAGGTGGACACTAGTTGTGTTGGAAAAGAGATGAAAGATTTAGGTTGTTGAATATACTACATTTTTGGGTAGCAGCATTATTGGAGCATTATCTGGCATTTTTATGACACTGATAGTTTCCTTTAATTTGGTAATACTATTTATTTTATTTTATCTATTTTTCCCTACAAAAAGAGCAGATGCTCCGTTCACAACGTCTGCATATAGTGTATCATGTTGCTTGCTGGAAGGACTCTCATATTCATGTATTTGCACATGTAACCACAAAATCTTCACCTGAACTATATGTATTTGTCATTTCAACTATTCCACACTCTGGACTTCAGCGTTTTCTTTTTACTGTTATTTTGTCAAATTACAAGTTCAAGACTTGTTTGGTTATGACTAGGGACTTATTATTATTATTATTTATTATTATAGCACCATCAATTCCATGGCGCTTTACATGTGAAAGGGGTGTACATAATAGGGACAAGTACAATAATCATAAACAATACAAGGCACAGAGAGGTACAGGAGGATAGAGGTCCCTGCCCGTGAGGGCTCACAGTCTACAAGGGATAGGTGAGGATACAGTAGGTGAGGGTAGAGCTGATTGTGCGGTGCTGTATCAGACTGAGGGTTATGGCAGGTTGTAGGCTTGTCGCAAGGGGTGGGTCTTCAGGTTTCTTTTGAAGCTTGTCAAGGTAGGCGAGAGTATGTGTTGTGGCAGAGCATTCCAGAGTATGGGGGAGGCACGGGAGAAATCTTGGATGCGATGGTGGGAAGAGGAGATGAGAGGGGAGTAGAGAAGGAGATCTTGTGAGGATCGAAGGTTACGTGCAGGTAAGTACCGGGAGACTAGGTCACAGATGTAGGGAGGAGACAGGTTGTGGATGGCTTTGTATGTCATGGTTAGTGTTTTGAACTGCAGTCGTTGGGCAATGGGAAGCCAGTGAAGGGATTGGCAGAGAGGAGAGGTCGGGGAGTAGCGGGGGGACAGGTGGATTAGCCGGGCACCATAGTTTAGAATAGATTGTAGGGGTGCGAGACTGTTAGAAGGGAGGCCACAGAGCAGGAGGTTGCAACAATCCAGACGGGAGATAATAAGGGCATGTACTAGGGTTTTTGCAGCTTCTTGGGAAAGGAATGTACGGATCCGGGAAATATTTTTGAGTTGGAGGCGACAGGAGGTGAAAAGGGCTTGAATATGTGGCTTGAAAGAGAGATCAGAGTCTAGGGTTACTCCCAGGCAGCGAGCGCGTGGCACTGGGGACAGTGAGCAGCCATTGACATTGATGGATAAGTCAGGTGGGGGGTTTGAGTGAGGAGGAGGAAAGACAATGAATTCTGTTTTGTCCATGTTCATTTTTAGGAGTCGAGCAGAAAAAAAGGATGAAATAGCAGACATTGTGGGATTCTGGTTAGTAGGGAGGTGATATCAGGTCCAGAGAGGTAAATCTGCATATCATCAGCATAGAGATGATACTGAAAGCCATGGGACTCTATGAGCTGTCCCAGGCCAAAGGTGTAAATGGAGAACAGCAGGGGTCCAAGAACTAAACTTTGGGGGACCCCGACAGACAGCGGGCGAGATGAGGAAGTGGTGTGAGAGTGGGAGATGTTGAAAGTTCGGTTGGATAAGTATGAGGAGATCCAAGATAGCGCCAAGTCTGTGATGCCCAGAGATGCCCAGAGATGCCCTAGGGATGATCGAATACCTCAAATATTCGGCTTCACGAATATTTTCCGAATAGGTCGCCGCTATTCGCGAATATTCGATGCGCAATGTAAGTCTATGGGAAACCCGAATAACAATTATTCGGAACTATTCAGGCTTCCCATAGACTTACATTGTGCATCGAATATTCGATAACGGCGACCTATTCGGAAAATTATTCACGAAGCTTAATATTTGAGGTATTCGATCATCCCTAGTTGTGACCCTTGCTAGATTAATTCATGAGCATCAGTACATAGTGGAGAACGAAAGTCTGGTAAGCCTCTGCCAGACACTTTGGCTATAATTTACCTTCAATGAAAACAAAGAGATCAAACATTGAAATCCATATTTGCCCCAACAGACAATGTGAATATGTGAAAGTAGTGAGGCCCTCATACACATCAGATGGTCAGCTGGCTCCATTGAAGTTCAATTATCCAACATCCACTATTAATGGGTTCTGCCAAAGTTAAAGAGGTTGTCCACTACTTTTACATTGATAACCTTTCCGCTAGATAGGTTATCAATGTCTAATCATATCGGTAAAACCCCAGTAGTCAAAGAAACAAAGGAGAACATTTTTGATGCAAGTGAATTTATTGATAAACTGCAAAAGGTGAACCTTGACTAGAGCAACACCAACGTTTCAGCTTTTACGGCTTTCTCAAGGTTGTTGCCTGTAAAGGTTAAAAATACAGTGTAAATATAGACACATAAACAGGTGATAAATATATACAAATATATACAAAGTAAACCATACACGTACTTAATGCAAAGATGCAAGATTACGTGGGTCACATCGGACGACCGTCACTGTAAATGGACAAGGTGCTTTACATTTTGCAGTACAAAGTATCTAACACATAAAAAATTGTACAAGTAAGAGATAAATGTACTGATATGTAAGGGGAATACAGGATATGTAACACTCATACATACAAAATTGAAAAGTCGCATGCAAAATAATCTAACAGCAGGTGGAAAATTGGGACCCATATCAGGAGTCTGATTCAAACATATGGGAAAAGGGATATCTGGACCATTATAGATCATGTAGCAGAATCAACTGTAAGTTCAGTTGTGGACTGAACATATATTACTTAAGACCACTCAACTCCTAAGAAGGAATTTTGTCTTGACCTTCTCGAAGTGGTCCTCACTCAAAACTTCTTCCTTTCTGAAGATCAATTTTTTCTTCACTGCAGGGGGACCACGATGGGCTCTAATGTCGTGCCCCCCTAAGCTAATATTTTTATGGATCACTTCGAACACAAGTATATTTAGACTCACCCTCATTTTGATCACCAGGTCAGGTTCTGGAAACACTTTATCGACGATATTTTTTTCATCTGGATCGGTGACGTTATGTCACTTGAATAATTGTTTATTGACATCAACACAACCACCGATAACATATCATTCACCCTCCATCATAGTAACAGCTCAATTCATTTTCTGGATACAACAATCATAATCAACACGGATCGGACTCTGTCCACAGACCTTTTCACTAAACCAACCGACAGAAATAGTCTCCTTCTTTACTCTCGCTATCACCCAAAACTTATCAAGAAATCTCTTCCTCACTCCCAACATTGTCGAGTGGATAGGATAGTCACAGATCCTGCTACTAGAGACGTACATCATAAAGATATGGACCAGAAGTTCACAACAAGGGGCTACCCTCCTTATGTAAAACCCACTGGTTCCTCACGGCCATCTAATTTACAGAATCCAAATAAAATTCCATTTGTCAATACTTATCATCCGTTCTCCCCTCTCATTAAAAGTGCTATTCTTAAACATTGGCCTCTCTTACATATAATAATAATAATAATAATTAAAAAATACCGATATTATTAGTACTTTTTTACCCTACAGCACCAATCCTTAGCAGTAGAGCCGAATCCTCTCCGTATCAATGTCTGATCGGCAGGGGTCCAACACCAGGAAGTCTGCCGATCAGCTGTGCTCAGTACAAAAGGCAGTAGCAGGCAGCCATAAAGGTTTAATTTTCGGAGCTGCCCCGTCAACTGATAGCGGCTGTGGCCATTTACTGAACATCTGCCTCCAATACAAATTAATAGGAGGAATTGAAATCACCTGCAGGCTCTATAAAAAGATTGGGCAGCTCTGGAACTGAGCATTTCCAGTTTCCTACTGACGCCGGCACCCAAAGCAGCTGATCAGTGGGTGTGCTGGGTATCTGATCCCTGCCGATTATTAAGTTAAGGGGGCTTTAGACGCTACGACATTGCTAATGCGAAGTCGTTGGGGTCACGGAATTGGTGACGCACATCCGGCCGCATTAGCGATGCTGTTGCGTGTGACACCTATGAGCGATTTTGCATCGTCGCAAAAACGTGCAAAATCGCTCATCGGTGACATGGGGGTCCATTCTCAAATATCGTTACTGCAGCAGTAACGAAGGAACCTCACCTTACCTGCCTCCCGGCCGCTATGTGGAAGGAAGGAGGTGGGCGGGATGTTATGTCCCGCTCATCTCCGCCCCTCCGCTTCTATTGGGCGGCAGTTCAGTGACGCAGCTGTGACGTCACTGTGACGCTGAACGAACCGCCCCCTTAGAAAGGAGGAGGTTCGCCGGTCACAGCGACGTCGCTGGGCAGGTAAGTACGTGTGACGGGTCTGGGCAGCGATTTGCCCGTGTCGCACAACAGATGGGGGTGGGTACCCACGCTAGCGATATCGGTACCGATATCGCATCATGTAAAGCAGCCTTTAATCTGGTTGTTACTTTGATACAATAAGATCTTACACATGACAGCACCCGTCATCCATTACTTAGATTACATGTATATATTACCTTTGCATCGGTGCTTTGGGATTACTGCAGTATAACTGGCTACAGTATAGACCTGTTGGTATCAGTTATCCTACATCTGTAATAAGTATTGCTGCATTACTATACTTTGCTCTAAGCACCCCTGGTTGATCTTAGTAGTGCACCCTGTATGGGTTATTTCATTGTTTGTTCTTGCTCACCTTTTTAACCTGTACGAAATGTATGATAATAAAAAGTAGATTTTTATCTAGTCACTGTGCGGAATTTCTTATAGGTTCTATATGCTTAGTGCAGGCTATGGCTACAGATGTGTATATATATATATATATATATATATACAGTACAGACCAAAAGTTTGGACACACCTTCTCATTTAAAGAATTTTCTTTATTTTCATGACTCTGAAAATTGTAGATTCACATTGAAGGCATCAAAACTATGAATTAACACATGTGGAATGAAATACTTAACAAAAAATTGTGAAACAACTGAAAATATGTCTTATATTCTAGATTCTTCAAAGTAGACACCTTTTGCTTTGATTTTTGCTTTGCACACTCTTGGCTTTCTCTTGATGAGTTTCAAGAGGTAGTCACAGGAAATAGTTTTCACTTCACACGTGTGCCCTGTAAGGTTTAATAAGTGGGATTTCTTGCCTTTTAAATGGGGTTGAGACCATCAGTTGTGTTGTGCAGAAGTCTGGTGGATACACAGCTGATAGTCCTACTGAATAGACTGTTAGCTGTTTTTTTCTTGCCATAATACAAATTCTAAGTAAAGAAAAACTAGTGGCCATCATTACTTTAAGAAACGAAGGTCAGTCAGTCCGAAAAATTGGGAAAACTTTGAAAGTGTCCCCAAGTGCAGTTGCAAAAACCATCAAACTCTACAAAGAAACTGGCTCACATGAGGACCGCCCCAGGAAAGGAAGACCAAGAGTCACCTCTGCTGCGGAGGATAAGTTTATCCGAGTCACCAGCCTCAGAAATTGCAGGTTAACAGCAGCTCAAATTAGAGACCAGGTCAATGCCACACAGAGGTCTAGCAGCAGACACATCTCTAGAACAACTGTTAAGAGGAGACTTTGTGCAGCTGGCCTTCATGGTAAAATAAGTGTTAGGAAACCACTGCTAAGGACAGGCAACAAGCAGAAGAGACTTGTTTGGGCTAAAGAACACAAGGAATGGACATTAGACCAGTGGAAATCTGTGCTTTGGTCTCATGTGTCCAAATTTGAGATCTTTGGATCCAGCCAACGTGTCTTTGTGCGACGCAGAAAAGGTGAATGGATGGACTCTACATGCCTGGTTCCCACCATGAAGCATGGAGGAGGAGGTGTGATGGTGTGGGGGTGCTTTGCTGGTGACACTGTTGGGGATTTATTCAAAATTTAATGCATACTGAACCAGCATGGCTACCACAGCATCTTGCAGCGGCATGCTATTCCATCCGGTTTGCGTTTAGTTGGACCATCATTTATTTTTCAACAGAACAAGGACCCCAAACACGCCTCCAGGCTGTGTAAGGGCTATTTGACTAAGAAGGAGAGTGATGGGGTGCTAAGCCAGATGACCTGGCCTCCACAGTCACGAGACCTGAACCCAATCGAGATGGTTTGGGGTGAGCTGGACCGTAGAGTGAAAGCAAAAGGGCCAACAGGTACTAAGCATCTCTGGGAAGCCATGTAGAGTCCATCCGTTCACCTTTTCTACAAAGACACGGTGGTTGGATCCAAAGATCTCAAATTTGGACTCATCTGACCAAAGAACAGATTTCCACTGGTCTAATGTCCATTCCTTGTGTTCTTTAGCCCAAACAAATCCCTTCTGCTTGTTGCCTGTCCTCAGCAGCGGTTTCCTAGTAGCTATTTTAGCATGAAGGCCTGCTGCACAAAGTCTCCTCTTAACAGTTATTCTAGAGATGAGAAAGTGTGTCCAAACTTTTGGTCTGAACTGTATATACAGTATGTATATATATATATATATATATACTGCATTGCATATATGTATATATATATATATATATATATATATATATATATATATATATATATACACATACAGTGTATATGTTAGTCAAAAATTGCTTCAAAAACAGATCAGTAACAATATGGCACGCGTATATATATATATATATATATATATATATATATATATATATATATATATATAAAATCTATATCTATATATATACTGTCTCTATATATTGTTCCTCAAGCTATTCTCTAGCACTGGGTAATAGTTTGTAAAATAATAAATTCCAATGTTAAATATTTGTTATTTGCATGTATTAATTTGTCATCACACGTTTTGCCATCAGGCACATGTCAGTTTAGAAACGCTTCAACATAAATATATCGAGGGGCAATAACTGCTGATTGTACTGTCGCACGGGTAAAGTTAATTGCATAAAATTGCAAACCTCTTTTCTAAGACCATGGGGATTATAATTGGAGCAGATTCATAGAGAATTACTTATAATATAATTTTCCTTTTTTTATGTTAACTGGGCAAACAACAAAGCGGAAGGAATAAAACATTAAATTTTTTTTTATAACATGGCTGTTATTCTTATATGTATTTTTCCCTACAGGTCCAGGAAGATTGCTCTGCCACTTTCAATCCTCCGGTCTCTTCATCTTGTGTCCATATGTCTCCATATGCGTGTCAGAGACGGACTCCGCTGCAAGACATCAACAGAATATTCACGGTAATAATTATTGGCTACACAGTCATCAAAACTGCTAGCTAAAATAATGATATAGCAGGCAGCAGAGTGGAAAAAAGCGAACTCAGGGGTCAGGTTTATACCGGTGAAATAGAATTTCATTGTGATTTTCTAAGCCACGTCTCAGCTGTGACTGGTACCGGCAGGGACAGAAATATTCCATTTAATTGCATAGGGCTTATCTGGGCAGGATTTTTACAAACACTTGGGAATCAATAGCGAAAATGATTTCTGCATTCTTCCTCTACAGGCTATTTTTTCGTGTTCACTGCAACATGTATTTTTCCAAGGATTATTCTACAATCATATAAATGTGAAAGTCGCATTGATATTCGCTCGGCGCTAATCTTTAATGTACTCGTTCCAACATGTCAACTTTTTAAATGACATTTAAATTTGAGCCGTAGAGCGATAATGCCGGCACCCAATTCTTCGCAATGACTCTTCGGAATTCTGATGCGCCTGGAATCCATAGGTGACGTTTCACTCTGGCAGCTTCGAAACGCCGTTCCTTCTGAAACGTATACTTATTACAGCTATCTGACTCATTTTACTGTTATTGAGTGCTTGGGGAAGGCAATGGTTCAGCTGCTGATAATGTGTAAGATTACTACTTTAAGGCGCCCCAGTGTTCAAGCTTCGAAGAGACCGCGGCTAAGCAGTTTATACTTGCTATGCAAAGCCGGGACGTTGTAGGATATTGAGGTCACCGCGCGCATGACTTGCTTTGCAAATAAAAACAGATTTACAGGGACAAGACCAATTTTCCTATTCTCTAGTAAATGCACCAAAAGCCATTTATATTGTTATCCAGTTGTGCATTAAATGCTTTATGTTGGCATACGACAGACCTGCCGAGTATAGGTTCAAGGCAGTCGTGCGCTATCGTCTTGTGGCCATAACACATCATCAAACAGTTTTGATGCCGCTATCTTCCAAGCAATTTAGCATTTATATATGATGTAAAATTTAATTACAGACATAAAAGGATAATTTATTCCCAACATCGTATACTTCCTTCTTTCAATAAAGTGATTTTCATTTAATTCCAGTGTATTGTGCGTATCAAGTTACATTATAATGAGCGGTATTGATTTCCAACAGCGAAATCCATTACCGTGGCCCACATTTTTAGTAAAATCAACCCACATGCTTGAAAGGAATAGTGTTATAACTAGATAAATAGGAAAATAGTAGATTTATGTTGACAATTTTTGTCATCTCAGGACGAGACTTATAAAAGGTGGATAAAACAAGCTCCAAGTACAACTTGTGCAGAAACATTAGGACTCTCATTTACATCCATTCATATGTGTATGGAGGAATACAAAAGCTTTTTGTTGGATTATGAGAGAAAAATAAATTGTGGGTTAGGTGCTCACTAGGTGAGATAGATCCTCATAGCCCAAGGACCCGGTGGACACACAGGCGTCTGTGCCGCAGACAGTTGAGGCATGTCTGAAACAGGAATCAGCGTTACAGGAGACTGCAGATAGGTAGTAGAGGTCCTGGAGGCAACAGACAGGCAGCAGAAGTCCTGGAGACTGCAGAAAAGTAACAGAGGTCTTGGAAGACTGAGAACAGGTAGCAGAGCTATTGGAAGTTGCAGACAGACATAACACGTCATGGAGACCACAGACAGGTAGCAGAGGTTTGGAATACCAAAAGCAGAGCTACTGCAAACCATAGACAGACAGCAGACATACTGGAGACCGTAGACAGGTAGCAGAGGTTCAGGAAGATGGGTAACAGGTATTAGTGGTACTGGAAGCCACAGGCAGATAGGAGATGTCCTGGAGCCCACAGACAGATAGCAGAGGTCCTGGCAGACCAAGAAAAGGTAGTTTAGGTATTAGAAGCTGCAGGCAAACAGGAGACGTCCTGGAGACTACAGACAGGTTGCAGAAAGTCCTGGAAGGCCCAGAACAGGTAGCAGAGATACAGGAAGCCACATGCAGAGAATAGACATCCTGGAGACAGCAGACAGGTAGCGATATCCTGAAAGACTGAACCGGTAGCAGAGGTACTGGCAGCTGCAGGCAGACAGGAGATCTCCTGGAGACCGCAGACAGTTAGCTGAGGATCTGGAAGACTGAGAACATGTAGCAGAGGTATTGAAAGCCACAGGCAGAAAGGAGACATCCACTGACCACAGACGGGTTGCAGATGTCTTGGAAGACTCATAACAGGTAGCGGAGGCACTGGAATCTGTAGGCGGACAGCAAATATCCTGGGGCCCATGGACAGTTCATTGTGCACAGACAAGCAAAAAGTTTTAATACCAAGACACAGGTGTGTGTCTTGGTAGGCCTTACATAGACCTAGGTAGATGATCAAAAGGGAGCACGCTTAGCTGCTTGCTAAGCCCAACTGGGAGCGCAAGAATGTTTGGCGGACTTGAGTGAGTAGAGCTGAGCACTGACCTAGAACAGGTGTGTAACAGTATCCCTCTCTCACGGTCCCTCCTAAATGAGTCCGTAATGCGTAATCCGGTGTTGTTGCTGCACCTTTGGGAACTATCTTGGAATTCTGTCATGCATCAACGCAGCAGACAGTTGAGGCATGAAGTCTCGAGGACCTCTGCTACCTGACTGTATTCTCCAGGACCGCTGCTACCTGTCTGTAGTCTCAAGAACCTTTGCTACCTGTCTGCAGTCTCCCGGAGCTCACATAGTGAGCCTAACATTGTGGCCAACTGCTAGATGTGTTATGTAGAAATTGTCAAATGCAAAATAACTCTGACATATAATTCTACATAAAACATCTGTTATGTCTCACATGGTGAAGTGGATCCTTGAGGTTTTGGGTCCAGAAGAGCAGTTTTAGAACAGCATGTAGGGTTGGCACTAAAGAATGATGTAGTAGAGCTGAAAGTAATTTCTGGTAAAGCAGAACTGGATCGGGTATGACTGGTGATGTCTCGAAGCCAATGGAGAAATAAAAAATAATTCTGTACAATCTGTATGTAGAGTTCTTCCACTAAAAATTTTAATTTACAGCCTCTACAACTTCACAAACCAATTGCAAATCACCCTGTGACTGCAGTATGCAGTAGAAAACAGCACAAAAACGACACCATAACTATGGCCATGACACAGGTTGAGAGACCAATGATTGCTATGTGTTGTGACTACATTGTAGGTAATGGACTCAAATTTAGACCCCTAGGTACCATGACTTTGACAGGCAAGTTGCAAAAAGCTAAAGGTGGTTGAATTATATGCTTGTCACAGTACACTAGGGGGTCATAGCGATATTTGGCCACATAACCTCTGTTGTTTTTTACACTGGACTTATCCATATTTTTTACATTGATGAAATAGGATAGGTCATCAATGTCTGATCGGTGAGATTGTGACACCCGGCACCTCGCCTATTAGTGCTGGACCCAGTCTTGGCGGCGGCTGGAAATGCTTGTTTGCGACTCTGCACAGCTCTGTAAACTGTACAGTGACCACGCCTGGGTACTGTACATCTGCCCCCTATTCAAAGCAATAGGTGGTGGATGTGCAGAACCTGGCTGTTGTCACTACTCCATGGACGGAGCTGTGCTGCACAGCTTTTAAATTGGGTACTTATTGCAGGCAGCAACACCGGTAACACGGTAACAGTTGATCAGCGAAGGTGCTGGGTGTCACATCACCACCGATCAGACGTTGATGACCTATCTTAAGGATAAAGCGGGCTTTACACGCTACGGTTTCGCTACAGCGATCTCGTTGGGGTCATGGATTTTGGGACGCACATCCGGCCGCTGTAGCGATGTCGTAGCGTGTGACTTCTAGGAGCCATTTTGGATCGTTGCAAAAACGTCCAAAATCGCTCCTCGCTGACATGGGGGTCCGCTGCCAGTTATCGCTGCTGTCGCTGGGGTGAAGTAGATCCTCGTCCCTGCGGCAGCACACATCGCTATGTGTGACGCCGCAGGAACGAGGATCGCCCCCTTACCTGCCTCCGGCCACAATGCGGAAGGAAGGATGTTACATCCCGCTCATCTCCGCCGCTCCGCTTTCATTGGGCGACCACTTAGTGACGTCGCTGTGACGCCGAACGGACCGCCCCCTTAGAAAGGAGGTGGTTCGCCGCTCACAGCGACGTCGAAGGGCAGGTAAGTACGTGTGACGGGGGTGCGCGATTTTGTGCGCGACGGGCAGCGATATGCCCGTCGCGCACAAACGATGGGGCGGGTCTCATGCTAGCGATATCGGGCCGGATATCGCAGCATGTAAAGCCACCCTAAGTCATCAATGTTAAAGCTTAGGATGATCCCTTTAACGATCACAAATTCTTTTTCGTATTTGGTATCTTTGCATCAAAAAAGGCTTAATTGTTAAAGAATCAATGGAAATAAACTGATTACAAAGTGTCCTTTGCAGTCATGCAAGTGTGATGCCCCTGACTCTATCAGGGTGTCACAGGGAACTGCACCCCTGTCTTTCGTGGTGCAGAACTCACCCTCCATGGTTCTGGGATCCTAACTACTGGTATTGCTTCCATCAGCACTCAAATCCTAACCACACCTCACACCACACCCTGTCAGGCACACCAGTGGGTGATCTAGCTGGAACAGGGCCACCCGCCTAGGGGTCAGGCAGACTGGTGGGAGGGAGGAAGTCAGTTCAGGAGTAGTCCCAAAGAGTGAGGAGCTGGGAGTAGCAGCTCCCTAGAGTTCAGGAGTAGCTCCCAAAGAGTGATGAGCTGAGGGAGTTGTGGCTCCCTGTGTGATCTTGGTTGGGTCGCAGACGGTGGTCTGGGACCAGAGGAGTCGGAGACCCGGTAGCAGTGTATTGAAGAGGGTGTACCAATTTAGTTTTGGAGAATGGTCCGTACCTGAAAGTCCAGTAACCGGACCGGTACCGAGCACAGCAGGGTATAGGACCCTAGATCAGGAAGTAGCTTTACGCAACCTGGTAATTCACCTGTGGAGGATCGTCTCTTTATGAACTTTCCCCAAGAGCTCAGAGATCGAAGGCGCCAACACAACGAGAGGGATAGGGCTTTCCAGCTTATGCAGCCTGCAAAGATCCCAAGTGTCAGCCATCGAGAGCACAGCTCTACAATTTAAATATAGGGAGCGGGACCCTGACATCTTGAGGCTGAAGGGTCACTCAGCAACATCTACACAATTGTGCAAGGAGGCAGGCTCCAGACCACTAAGCAATACCAGTAAGGACGGATACCCGGAGGAGCTCCCCAGAGTGGCAGTGTGGCGCCCTGGACTAGCCAGGGGCTACAGTTAACAACTCACACACACACACACCCCCAGCAGGTCACAGCAGTCATCTCCAGTGAGACCTGATTTCCTCCCTCGGTTTCAGACAGACACACCAGGTGGGCGGAGTGAGGCAGATGGACATGACCACCGAGGAGTCTAGCTGGTCTGAGGCAGGAAACAAGACAGACAAGTCCAGGCAGAGGAAGGGAAAGGAGGTGTGCAGAGTGGCGGAAGCAGACAGGGGCCTAGGTTGGAGCCTAGGACCCTCTTGTAGTCAGTCAGGCAGACGGTAGTGGCCATCTGCAGGGGCCGGGATGACAGTCCTGGTGGAACCGTAGCTAGCCGGGACAGAGTGGTGGCCCGTCCGGTACCGAACTGGGGAGCCAGCTGGAAACCGGAGCACAGGAGGAGCATATAAAGAAAGTGCAGGGAAGGATGCACACTTTTAGCCTGGAGTCAGGGGAGAAACTACAGCAGCCGGCTGCGAGACCCGTCCATCCAGCTGTTTGTTTTACCAGAGACTCCATATACGTTATTGGCTGAGTGAGTACCACCGTGCCGTCTGCCCCACGACCCTGCACCCCACCAAACCCTGCCGTCCACTGTCCAGTCACCATCACCGGGCCCCGGGACCACCAAATCCCCCTACCCAAGGAGGGGAGAGAAACATCTCGGCTGCTCCCTGTCATCGCTCCCGGTATCCCCCGTCCAGAGCAGCGGTGGTGTCCCAACCTCACCACAAACCGTGGGTGGCGTCACGGACCGACTTCCCAAACCCCAAAAACTATTCCCCTTTCACTCATGGGCGAGGAGCGCCGCTCGAGTCCCCGGATCCGGCCCACTGCTCGAGCCACCGAGCAGCAGTAGCAGCAGCACCGGACCCGAGCGTGGTGAGCGCAGCATCCCCTCCCCGCCCGCGATAACTTGGCGTCACGAACAGGATCTTACCATTCTACCACCTGGTGGAAGTGCGCCTCGTGTCCCGCCGGAGGTGTCCGGCCGAAAATTTTCAGAAGCCGCCATCTTAGGCGCGAAAAGTTCCCCGCTCGAGCGTCTTCCCGAGCAGTGGAGGCGCGAAAGCCGAAGCTCCGCCCCTGAAGAGGAGGTGCCAGAAAGAAAACAAGGGGGCAAGGATGGCGTCCGGCCGCATGTGAACCGCGGCTGTGGAAGCAGGGACGCCAGGACTCTGCAAGTATTTGGTTCCTGGAGCATCGCTGCACGAGATGTCCCGTCCGTCCGGCACCACTGAAACCTCAGTGCCCATGCCCGCGGCCAATGCCCCGACCGACCCGTTACCCCTGTCACCTGTAGCGGAGCTCGCAGCGTCTGTGAGGGAGGGCCCAGACCTGGGGCCCCCAGGCTTTACTTTTGTCACCACCCTGCCACCGGCCCCGGCTTCCATCCCGGCCGCACCGCCGATGACGACGGCCCCGACAGTCCGCCCTGCCGCAACGGAGATGACGACGGCTCCGGCAGTCTGCCCGGCCGCAACGGCAGCGAAGTACCCGTCCCGTTAAATCTGGGCCCGTTTCTGGACTGGGGTCAAGGGGTGCTGCCCACTTCTTAGGGGCAGCATCAGGGCTAGGTTGTTTGGGTGGGTGACTGAAGGACCCGTTCCGTTGTTATTATTAAAAGTGTTTTATTGTTGTTGCAACGGTTGAAGTGATATGCCTCCTGTAAGGGAAGATTTCTGAACATGCTTGCTTATTTTCTTTTTCAGTTGTGAAAATAAAACCGGTGATGGACGGGCAGCCCGCGGATGGTCTGCATTTAACCAAGGGGGAATGTGGCGCCCTGGACTAGCCAGGGGCCACAGGTAACAACACACACACACCCCCACCCCCAGCAGGTCACAGCAGTCATCTCCAGTGAGACCTGATTTCCTCCCTCGGGTTCAGACAGACACACCAGGTTGGCGGAGTGAGGCAGATGGACATGACCACCGAGGAGTCTAGCTGGTCTGAGGCAGGAAAGAAGACAGACAAGTCCAGGAAGAGGAAGGGAGAGGAGGTGTGCAGAGTGGCAGAAGCAGACAGGGGCCTAGGTTGGAGCCTAGGACCCTCTTGTAGTCAGTCAGGCAGATGGTAGTGGCCGTCTGCAGGGGCCGGGAAGACAGTCCTGGTGGAACCGTAGGTAGCCGGGACAGGGTGGTGGCCCGTCCGGTACCGAACCGGGGAGCCAGCTGGAAACCGGAGCACAGGAGGAGCATATAAAGAAAGTGCAGGGAAGGACGCACACTATTAGCCTGGAGTCAGGGGAGAAACTACAGCAGCTGGCTGCGGGACCCGTCCATCCAGCTGTTTGTTTTACCAGAGACTCCATATACGTTATTGGCTGAGTGAGTACCACCGTGCCGTCTGCCCCACGACCCTGCCATCCACTGTCCAGTCACCATCACCGGGCCCTGGGACCACCAAATCCCCCTACCCACGGAGGGGAGAGAAACATCTCGGCTGCTCCCTGTCATCGCTCCCGGGATCCCCCGTCCAGAGCAGAGGTGGTGTCCCAACCTGACCACAAACCGTGGGTGGCGTCACGGACTAACTTCCCAAACCCCAAAAACTATTCCCCTTTCACTCACGGGCGAGGAGCGCCGCTCGAGTCCCCGGATCCGGCCCACCGCTCGAGCCACCGAGCAGCAGTAGCAGCAGCGCCGGACCCGAGCGTGGTGAGCGCAGCGTCCCCTCCCCGACCGCGACATCAGCGGTACCAAGAGACTTGGTTTACCCCTGTGTCAGAGTCTGCTTAATGGTTGCACCAACCTCCACACAGCCTGAGTGAGTACACTGCTCTTCCTGCATCCTGCCTGCTCGCATAGCCTGTACAGTGCTATCCGCCACCTATATCTCCAGAGTCCCGGGGTCTCCCCTACCCATGGAGGGAACACCATCTGGCTGCCCCACTCCATCTCCCCGGGTACTCCCATCGGTAGTATGTAGTTGCGGTACTCCCCTTACCGCGAACCACGGGTGGCGTGATGAACCTTCATCCCCTGTAAATACCCCCCCTTACATTTGAAGTGGCCGCAAGCCCCCAGGTCCGGAGACCCTCGAGCCATGATCCGAGCAGTTCGAGTGCTGCTTGGGTGGCATACAAGTGATCATTTTTGCAACACATGTTAAGTTTCCCGACGCTTAACATTGTTTAGTGCTCATTAAAATCCATGGCTACCTGTGTAATACAAGACAATACAGGACATACAAAGTGAACTACAGTCTTTATGGTTGTTCTAAACCATGGCTAAAAGATGAGGTTCCTGGGCAGAGGATCCCCCTGTCCTGAGCCCAGTGTTCTGCAATGAATATATATTAAATAAAATTGCATTCTGTTGTTTGGAGACTTGTAACAGGTTTGGGCCATGAGTCTCACTTTGCCTTGTGAGACTCTGGAGATTAAATCTGTTTTCTTTCTTTTTGGTGTAGCAAGGGTTAATGTCAGTTTTCCTTGCCAGCAGCTTCTGATTCCTTTCCTCAGGTGCATTCTGTTTGTGACCACTCCCATCCCCTTCATATGGTCACATCTCCCTTTAGAGGGTGCCGGTCATACTGATTCCTCAGTCTGAGACTTGGCCTTGAGGTGGAAGGAGCTGCTGGAGCCCTTGTTATTTGAAGCAGCATAGGCTACAGTCCTGGTGCCTGACTGCAGCCAAGATGTTGGAGTTTATCTTTGGTTTATTCCCTTGTTTGTCTTCCTTCCCTTAATGTGGTTTTAGTGCAGTGGTCGGACCACTGTTCCTCGCCTGCCTTCTCACTAGGGTAAGCTCAGGGCTTTTGCAAGGGCATTAGGTATCCTGCTTGGTGATAGAGTGAAAGAACCTGGCTACAGAGTGCAGGGTCAACTGTAGGTGGGTGCAGGAGGTGTCCATCTTCCCTCTCCCTAGCTGCAGGGCTCACTGCTGTTAAAGTGTCCCTGGTGTCCCCTGTGAGTCTTGTCATACACTGGACTGCAGTTTGTCTGTGCTTGTCTGTTGCTCCGTGTACCGGACAGCCCTTGGTCCATGCGTGACCAGAACCAGACAGGACTAATAATAATATTAATAATAATAATCTTTATTTCTATAGCACCAACATATTCCACAGCGCTTTACAATTCAGAGGTTCATATACACGCAATAGTTATAGAAAATACAATATTTAAAGCAACAAAGACAACCATGTGAGAGCTTACAATCTACAATGCAGTGGGGTGGGGGGACAAGGTACAGGTGCTTATTTACAATGACAATCCAGCCATCTCAAAGAAAGAAATGGGGGGTAGATAGAGGCTGCCTGAGACAGTCAGCCAATCTTTGAGATGCTTTTGGGTGCAGTGGAATTTGATGGAGAGTTGTTGTGAGAAGTCGTGGAGGGGCTCTATGTGAATTTAATTAGATTAGGGAGTGTGATAGGCCACCCTAAAAAGATTTGGTTTTAAGCAGCATCTGAAGCTGAGTAAGTTGTGGATCGTCATGGTTTCTTTGGGTAGAGCATTCCAGAGGATTGGTGCAGCTCGGGAGAAGTCTTGGATCCGGGAGTGGGAGGTTCGGATTAGTGTGGACATTAGTCGAATGTCGTTTGCGGAGCGTAGAGAACGTGTGGGGTGATAGACAGAGATGAGGGTGGAGATGTAGGGGGGTGCTGCACTGTGGAGAGCTTTGTGGGTGAGAACAAGCAATATGAATTGGATCCTGTGATATATGGGCAGCCAGTGCAATGACTGGCACAGAGCAGAGGCATCCGAGTAGTGGTTAGCCAGATAGGTGACCGTGGCTGCTGCATTAAGGATGGACTGTAGAGGAGAGAGTCTAGTTAGGGGTAGACCAATTATTAGAGAGTTCCAGTAGTCAAGGTGGGAGTAGATTAGGGCCATGGTGAGGGATTTTGTAGTTTCTATGGTGAGAAAAGGGCAGATTCTAGAGATGTTCTTGAGGTGCAAGTAAAAGAGCGGGCAAGAGATTGTATATAGAAGGTGAAGGAGAGATCGGTGTCAAGTACCGTATAACACCCAGACAGTGAGCCTACTGCCTAGGAGTTATCGTGGTGCCGCAAGGATCCAGGAACTTTACCAAAAAGCTTTTGTTTCACAACTGAACTTTCCATATTCAAAGGCTCCCTCTTATTATAAGGTTGCAAAACCCTACTGTGTGACATTGAAATTTAGGCCTAAGAAATGGATCAATGGAACCAAAATATCATAAATGCTGTAAGTAATTGATGAAATGAACCTACAAAGCAGGAGTGACAGAAGTCAGAACTAATGGTTTGCCATGATTATGTATGAGTACCTGTAACATTGGGCAAAGAATACAGGGAAACTAGGTGCATAATAGACAATGGATGTGTGAATAAGAGTGGCTTTACACGCTGTGACGTCGCTAGCCGATGTTAGCGATGGCGAGCGTGATAGCACCCGCCCCTATAATTATGCCGATATGTGAAGATCGCCGCCGTAGCGAACATTATCACTACGGCAGCGTCACACGTACTTACCAGCTCGGCGACGTCGCTGTGACCGGCGAACCACCTCATTTCTAAGGGGGCGGTTTGCTCGGCGTCACAGGGACGTCACTAAGCGGCCGCCCAATCAAAGCGGAGGGGCGGAGATGAGCAGGATGAACATCCCGCCCACCTTCTTCCTTCCTCATTGCTGGCGTGTGGCAGGTAAGGAGAGATTCCTCATTCCTGCGGCGTCACACGTAGCGATGTGTGCTGCCGCAGGGACGAGGATCAACTTCGCCCAAGCGACAGCAGCGATAATTGGGAGAGGACGCCCATGTCAACGAGGAGCAATTTTGGACGTTCTTGCAACGATCCAAAATCACCCCTAGGAGTCACACACAACGACATCGCTACAGCGGCCAGATGTGCGTCACAAAATCCGTGACCCCAACGAGATCGCTGTAGCGATCTTGTAGCGTGTAAAGCCCGCTTTAGGCACATGAGGGTGAGGGGGTGCGGGAAACAATGACACACGGTAAATGGGAAACCTAATTGTTCCATTTTTAAAGCAATACACATCGGCACAGTTCACTGAATATATTAAAATATTTTATTTACTTATCTTTATTAAGTTAACTTTCAGAAATACTGTCTGTATTTGTCACTATCAAACGATAGCAGCAAATATATTGGAGGAGCAGCAAAAATTGCATCTCTCATCCTTCATTTAGTCATTTTTACTTCTTCCAAATCTTTATCTTGCAGTGAAAATTTAGGAAAGCCGCAGATTAAATACAGCCTTGATTATTTACCAAATACTTTTCTCCATTTATCATTTTAATATGTACGTGTGTTTCGGGAGACTTTTGAATATTTTCTTCTGCTCTGCCAAGATAATTTATACTTTCATAGTTTGCATCAAAGATTTAGATTTCACACATGAATCAATCCCAATCACCATTAATAGAGCAGTCGCTGTAGCTGTAGCTTTCTGCTTGGCTTCACATCACTGTTTCTTTATATGTACATATCTGATGGGATAATCTAAAAATACCAAGGCATCTGCTATTAGTTCAGACAAGCAATCATACATGTATTGTCCATTCATGTGTTTCGAGAATCAAGATAGAGCTCTATCACCAGATCTCACAATGCAATCTGCATACATTATGAAATAGAACTCTTAGACCTGATGAGGCTGGTGTACTTATTTTAGAAACCCGCTGTCACGTTCACCTCCCTGCATGTAAAGACCAGTGGCAGCCTTTGGACTGGAGCCTCTCATCTGGCTCTCTACAGTTAAATGGGTTTTAGTTTCTCTTGGCACTGAAGTGGTTAAGAGTCAGTTTTTCTATTGCAGCCCTTTGAAGCAGTTCCTTGCTGAGTGTTTTCAGCTGCACTCACGCTCTTCAGGGTTAAATAGAGGTGTTACCCAGCAATCTCTGCTGAAGATACAAAGTCATTTGGTCTCAGGCCGCCTTGGAGGAAGGTTCTGCTGTTGAAGTTTCCTGTGCTCAGGCTATATCATTTTGGTTGTTTTCCCCCTGTTTGTCTTTTCTTCCCTGGTGGTTTTTTAGTGCAGCTGTGAGATCTAGTGAACCCCACAGGTCTAATATATGTCTGCCAAGGGTCTCAGGTTCTTGTTCGGCGACAGTTGCGGAGGCTGTATAGAGACTGGTTAGGAGAGGAGGGACAGCTGCAGATGAGATTAGGAGGTACCCACCAACCCCTCTCACTTGTTTCAGGGTTTCCTGTTGTTTGTCCCTTGTGCCCTCCTTTTCTTGTGTTTTTTGTTGTACATCAGGCGCACATAGGTCTGAACGAACCCCAGTATGCTTGCTACACCTGATATGTGTGACACCCATATAATGCTGCGGCACGGTGGCTCAGTGGTTAGCACCACAGTCTTGCAGCGCTGGGGTCCTGGGTTCAAATCCCACCAAGGACAACATCTGCAAGGAGTTTGTATGTTCTCCCTGTGTTTGTGTGGGTTTCCTCTGGGTACTCCGGTTTCCTCCAACATTCCAAAGACATACAGACAAGAACTCTAGATTGTGAGCCCTAATGGGAACAGTGTTCCAGATGTCGGTAAAGCGCTGCAGGATATCGTAGCGCTATATAAAAAGAAAAATGTATTTATTTAATGTCTGTGTAACCCAAATTAAAAGTTTTTTTGCCTAATATTAAAATTTAGTATCCAGATTATACAGCCATTGTGACATAAATTTTCAAAGTATGTACAACGGTCTCAGCAGGTAATAATATACGCAGTTTGTATTGTAATTATAACAATACTGTTTGAGAAGGGGGAAATCCTAGAACCAAAGAAGTGAACTCACAAAAGAATATACAGCAAGTGGTTATTAATTAAATTTCATGATACAAGAAGTTAAAAGGAGTCGCATAAGAATTGGGACACAGAAAAATTACACTGTAGAAATGATTATGGAACTAAAGTGGGAATAGTACAATCATCTGATAATGTAAACCATAGACTGCTGAGACCCCAACAACCCAAAACTAATCGTCCCATGTAATGAAAAACCACACTCAGATATATAAAAACAGAACTCTCTTTATTTGGAGATTTAATAACCAAATCTCATCTTTTAGTGGATGGTGGTCGGTCACAGCATAAAATATTAAGATAAAACCACGTAAATAAACCACAGTAAACCAGTACAAAGCATTATGCCGCTGCTGGACTCCCAGCACAGGTAGCTTTCGTACAAAAACCATCAACGCTGTTAAATTGACCGCCAAGGAGGAGCAAAGTAGCAAACTGCGCTCCGACCCCCACCCATAAAATAAGGAACACTCGATAGAAAGAAATAAGTCAGCTCAAATTTCCGTTAAGTATACCATCGGGAAACAGAAGCTGTGAAAAAGTGCGCTGCAAAGCAAATAAAACGTGACACTCCAACATGAACTCCATGATTCCTAAATAGCCGTCATGTCATACACGTGAGGACTGACCTCTGACTAAACCAAAGAAACCATGGAACACATCATAGTGGAAAGTTGCGTTAAATAAAGAGGCAGAGGTCATTTCCAGCAGCATAGAAAAACAAACTAAGAGGTAAAGAGGCATCCGGGAGATCCCAACTATTGGTCCTCGATGCCTTTCAGGGAACATCCAAAACCTGAAAAACCCAAATCCGCTTCCACGTGCATGGTTCTCCCATTCTCCTGGTCGCCCAAGATAAATGAATGGCCAAAAACGATACCACATGTTTGACACCATCTGTAATAGAGAAAATTGTTACAAACGCAATAAAACCGGTCTAATATACATGGAGAAAACTCAGCACGGCAACTATAAATACGACGAATTTCAGGATTGGCCAGTAATGGCACCAATTATGAATTAGCACCAATCTCCTAGCCTCGAGGCTGAGAAACACAAAGGAGCAATTAAAATAATATTTATGAGAGGGGAACCATTGTCATGAGGTAAGAACGAAGGACCTGAACGGCGAAAGAAAAGGTAATTGCAACTAGAGACAGGGGAAACTTTGCCAAGGAAGGAAAAACAGGTATCCAAGAACAAATATCTGGAGGCTCGGTTGTTTGAGCATCAAATCCGAATGCAAAACCCCCGATCACTAAATTGATGTTATCACGATAAAGACCACCGGGGCTTGTTTGGGAAACAAAGTTATATTATCCCACTTCTATTCCTGTAATCGGGACTCCGCATGTCCCCAAGTATGCAGGAACCAGTGCAATGGTGCCAAAAACACACCTTCAAGAAGTGAGCACCTATCGGAATATATGATGCAAAAAGCCTGGATACCAATATAGACCGGTGTAAAATAAATAAAACAATTGCTAATTCATATTTCCTTTACTTAGAAATTTTGACTTGACGTAAGCAGCAAGTATATATATATATTTTTGTGTTGTTTTACTTTTATATAAATATATTTATCAGGTCATTTCACTTCTAGAAACAAACATTTAATAGTGAATGTATGAAAAATAGTGATCGCCCACACATACGACTCTCACCATGTTTTACTGTGAGCTTACCATTTGCACAGCCACCAAAAAAAACCTCACCAGTGTTATCGTCTGTATTCACCACTTCCCACATGAGGGATGGAAATGGACACTCAGGCATTGGGATGAAACTCTCAGAACATAATGAAAACGAGAAAGTGTCAGCAATGATATTTCACCAACTAAAATGTACCGGACCCATAACCAAATGTTGAAACCAAAACCCTAAAGAACAATAAACAATGAACTGTATTACCGAGGGGTGAGGATGGGGATGCTATGACAAATGGTTTAAGAGTCACCATGCTTATGTAAGTGATGACAAATAGTTTAAGAATCGCAATGCTGATGCTAGCGGCCCAAAAGCAAAAGAGTCAAAGTGGAAAAACGTCAATCCAAAGTGTGATATCAATGAGAAACAACACAGCAAGGAAAGATGAATTTTCCAACCCCTAGGACACCAGAGACAACTTAAAACCCACAGAACCGACAGTATGAAAAAAAAAGATCAATTCCTGATAGTCGAACCTGGGAGCTAAACAAGGCAAGTATAGGATGAAAGAAGCTCTCAAACCGTCAAGGCATCTCACGCTAACATGCTATACAATACCATACCTCCCAACTTTTCAAGAAAGGAAAGAGGGACAAAGTAGGCAAATTTTGACCACGCCCCTAGCCACACCCATTTAGCAGTAAGGGTCATTCAGCAGATGCCCCGGGCTGTTCATTCATATTTATAGCAGTCAGATTTTTTTTATATTTCTGTGTCACTATATGATATGTTGCTTATTGCTTATATGCCTATAAGGCCGTGGTCACACGTTGCATAAATCCGGTGTTTTTTGTGTCTGCAACAAACTACACAATAACTATCTTCTATGTTTTTTTCCATTTTTGCTGCATTTTTTTTCTGCCTTTTCTCCATTATTTAATGCGTGTTTGGTTCACATTTGAATCTGCGTTTTTAAGTGTTTTTATGTACAGAGAAGCTTTTTCCTGCATTTTTTTAACCTCCAGAGAACCCCCCCCCCCCCAAAAAAAAACGCAGAATTCAGCGGCGTCTTTTCATGGAATCACATCTACTTTACTTGGACAATTAAACACAGCAGAATAAATGTGTGTGCAAAGAAACAGCAGAAAAAAATGCAGCATTTACACTACATGTGAATATGGACTAATTGTCCAAGCAAAGTGGATGAGACGTCCTGAAATCTCCGCCCCTGGTGCGTGGAAAGACGCCGCTGAACTGTGCGGATTTGGTGTTTCTTTCTTTATAAGCTTCAGGATTCACATCAGCAACAAACATGGATCAAATAAGGGGGACAATGTATAAAAAATACCGCAAACACGCAATAATCAGAGAACATTGTTATTGCACTCGTGGCGCGGACACCTGCAGAAAAAATGCAGCATTTACGCTATGTGTGAACACGGCCTCAGTGATACATTTTTATTACATTTTATATGGGTTTTAATAAAGAAAAATAATAAATTGCGCCTTTTTTTTCCCGCCATTTACTGATCCCCATAAATAATCTGATCGCTGTGTTGTTCAGGTCATTACGATTACAGGGACACCAAATATGTCCATGTTATTTGCTGATTTGTAATGTTTATTATTTTATAAAAAAAGTGCAATAAAATTACATTATTCTATTTTTTTTATTATTTTTAGTAACTTTATTAGAAGAAAAAAAAATCCTCTTTTCCTCTCCCTCTAGAATACAGGAGATAGAGATGCTGCTCTGTACAATGTAGCTGTGTCCTGTGTAATCTGCTGTGTAAGAGGCTGCATTGTAGGTTCATTTATGTGAAATCCTCCCTCTGACATCATCAATCCTAGTGACTCAACAGCTAGAGCAGCTAGGAAAGCCAGGAGGTTGCTGGACACAAGTTTTGAACGTTGCTGGTTTGAATCCAAGGTGGTGAAGATAAAAAAAAAAAAAAAAAAAAAAATTGTATTTGTATTTTTTTCCTCATTTCTTTATAGTAGTTTTATGGGAACAAATGAATCTGACTCTTTCACCAACATTGAGATACAGTATTTATCTATCTATCTCTATCCCTCTATCTATCTATCTATGATTCTATCTCTCTATCTATATCCTTCTATCTATCTATCCCTCTATCTATCTATTATCTATCTATCTCTATCCCTCTATCTATCTATGATTCTATCTATGATTCTAGCCCTCTATCTATCTATGATTCTATCTCTATCTATCTATTATCTGTCGTGTATCTATATATCCCTCTATCATCCATCCCTCTATCATCCATCCATCCCACTATCAGCCATCCCTCCCTCTATCCCTCCCTCTATCTCTCCATTCATCCCTCCATTCATCCCTCCATTCATCCCTCTATCCCTCCCTCTATCCCTCCATTCATCCCTCTATCATCCATCCATGCCTCCCTCTATCCCTCCCTCTATCCCTCCATTCATCCCTCCATTCATCCCTCTATCATCCATCCATCCCTCTATCCCTCCATTCATCCCTCTATCATCCATGCATCCATCCCTCCCTCTATCCCTCCATTCATCCCTCCATTCATCCATCCCTCCCTCTATCCCTCCATTCATCCCTCCATTCATCCCTCTATCATCCATCCATCCCTCCCTCTATCCCTCCATTCATCCCTCCTTCTATCCCTCCATTCATCCCTCTATCATCCATCCCTCTATCCCTCCATTCATCCCTCTATCCCTCCATTCATCCCTCTATCATCCATCCCTCCCTCTATCCCTCCATTCATCCCTCTATCCCTCCATTCATCCCTCCTTCTTTCCCTCCATTCATCCCTCCATTCATCCCTCTATCATCCATCCATTCCTCCCTCTATCCCTCCTTTCATCCCTCTATCCCTCCATTCATCCCTCCATTCATCCCTCTATCATCCATCCATCCCTCCATTCATCCCTCTATCAACCATCCATCCCTGCCTCTATCCCTCCATTCATCCCTCCCTCTATCCCTCCATTCATCCCTCTATCAACCATCCATCCCTGCCTCTATCCCTCCATTCATCCCTCCCTCTATCCCTCCATTCATCTCTCTATCATCCATCCATCCCTCCCTCTATCCCTCCATTCATCCCTCCCTCCATCCATCTTTGCAGCTGAATAACCTGCTTCTGGTGTCTCACCTGCAGTGTAGAGGTCAAGATAACAAAATCTTCCTATTGGTTTCAATAGAGGCAGTAGCTCAGTGGTTAGAGCTGCTGCCTTTGAAACAATGAACTCACAGCTCCACGAGTTCGAGTCCCGGCCGCCCCGAAAATCCAGAGCCGATAATAATTTAATTTCATTTATTCACTCCACTGAGGGGAGGAGCCGGGACATCAGCTGTGAGCCGCGGGAGTGCGGGACAGCCCTGATAAATCGAGCAAGTCCCGCAGAATCCGGGATGGTTGGGAGGTATGCAATACCGTTGTTAAGGGAAATGTCAACTATCCACTGGTGGGACCAGAACCAAAGTTCTGACTGTAACCCGCACACTTACTATTGATCTATACACGCCATCACAGCCAAAACCTGTTGTTGGAAGCAACAACCAACAAGGGAAAATGTAACCCGTCGGAAGAATTCTCATCTGAACAAACGATACAAAATCAGAGTGCGAAACCGAATAGGGGACGCTGGACAGAGCATGAATGAACAAAAAGCGTTTAATAAACTTGACAAGAATTAAATCATCAAAGTTGTGTATGATGGGTAGAGTTGAGCGCGGTTTGTGGTTCGAGGTTCTCCAGTTCTAGGCTTGAGTGATTTTGGGGCCTGTTCTAGATCGAACTAGAACTCGAGCTTTTTGCAAAAGCTCGATAGTTCTAGAAACGTTCGAGAACGGTTCTAGCAGCAAAAAAACAGCTAAATCCTAGCTTGGTTTCTGCTGTAATAGTGTCAGTCACTCTGTGAATCACACTATTATGACATTTCAGTGTATAGTGTGCGTGAACAGCGCCTTCAGATCACTGCTGCTTCTATAATGGCGATCGCCATTTTTTTTTTTTTTCCCTTGTCTTCCTTCCCTAAGCGCGCGTGTAGTGGGGCGGGCCAGCATGTCAGCCAATCCCAGACACACACACAGCTAAGTGGACTTTTAGCCAGAGAAGCAACGGCATGTGTGATAGGATGTCCATGTCACATGTCCCTGCATTATAAAACCGGACATTTTCCTCCAGGACGCCATTATCTATTCTGCGTCTTTGGTGTCAGACATCACTGTCGCAGCTCCGTCCTCCTGAGTCCTATCGCCGATACAGCTGTATGCGCTCCATACACAGCGTTAGACAGCTTAGGGAGAGCACTTTCTATCAGTCCTTTTAAGGGCTCAAACCGGCAGGGTCAGAGCCATAGGTGACAGGTCCTGAAAACAGAGACAGCGTCTGTGTAGCCAAGGTCAGGGATTTCGTCGCTGCATTTCACCATTAGGAGGGAATAGAAAGGCAGGCTTCCATTCCTCTACCCATACCCACAATCCTGGCACTGTACCCTCCTGTCCTCTGCACACTCCAACTCATTATAACTAAGCCATTATACTAGCAAACAGTCAGTGTACCTAGTGGCATCCTAAACGTGGCTATTGGACTTTGCTATAGTCCCACTAGTGCAAAGACATTTGCAGAGCACGTCTGCCTGCATTGCACACTCCAACTCTTTTTAACTAAGCCATTATACTAGCAGTCAGTGTACCTAGTGGCATCCTAAACGTGGCTATTGTACTTTTGTCTATTCACACTATTGTAAAGATATTTGCAGCATGTCTGCCTGCATTGCACACTCCAACTTTTTTTTAACTAAGCCATTATACTAGCAAACACTCAGTGTACCTAGTGGCATCCTAAACGTGGCTATTGGACTTTGCTATAGTCCCACTAGTGCAAAGACATTTGCAGAGCACGTCTGCCTGCATTGCACACTCCAACTCTTTTTAACTAAGCCATTATACTAGCAAACAGTCAGTGTACCTAGTGGCATCCTAAACGTGGCTATTGTACTTTTGTCTATTCACACTATTGTAAAGATATTTGCAGCACGTCTGCCTGCATTGCACACTCCAACTTTTTTAAACTAAGCCATTATACTAGCAAACACTCAGTGTACCTAGTGGCATCCTAAACGTGGCTATTGTACTTTGCTATAGTCCCACTAGTGCAAAGACATTTGCAGAGCACGTCTGCCTGCATTGCACACTCCAACTTTTTTAAACTAAGCCATTATACTAGCAAACACTCAGTGTACCTAGTGGCATCCTAAACGTGGCTATTGGACTTTGCTATAGTCCCACTAGTGCAAAGACATTTGCAGAGCACGTCTGCCTGCATTGCACACTCCAACTTTTTTAAACTAAGCCATTATACTAGCAAACACTCAGTGTACCTAGTGGCATCCTAAACGTGGCTATTGTACTTTTGTCTATTCACACTATTGTAAAGATATTTGCAGCATGTCTGCCTGCATTGCACACTCCAACTCATTATAACTAAGCCATTATACTAGCAAACAGTCAGTGTACCTAGTGGCATCCTAAACGTGGCTATTGGACTTTTGTCTATTCACACTACTGCAAATCTATGTGCAGCACCTCTGCATGACACCCTCCTGCTCTGTTTTTAATAAGCTATAATGATAGCAAAAAATACTGCCATTTAGTGGCATCATAGAACTGGCTGTTGTATTCCATTAGTGCCCCACTGGTGACAAGCTATTTATAGCACCTCTACATGACACCCTCATGCACATTTTGCTACGCTAATGTTATAGCAAACTCATGGAATTCATTGCTGCATTTCATAATTCGGAGGGATAGAAAGTCAGGCTTCCTTTAGCTTTTCCTTCTGTTCATAGACAGCATCTCCAAGAGCAATTTCCCCTCCACGTGTAAGTGTGGAGAGGCAGCTAGTGCGCATGCGTGTGCCGATTTACCCCAGCTGCAGCCTAATTACAGTGTTTCGCCTAGTGAGTATGCTCAGCCTGACTGTGTTATTCCTGACGCTAAGTCTTCATTTCGGGATACAGCGCATGCTCCCACACTAAGTGTGAAAAGCCTCTTTGCACAGGTGCTTGCATTCCGTGCCGGGTCTAAGTCCTGTTTTGTGCCTAGACACCATGCTAAAGCTGATAGTCTTTTTTCAGAGACTGTATTTCATGCTACTGAGCATGCTCAGGCACTTCCTGCATCAGAGACTAGGTCCAGTAATGAACTCTTTGGCCCTGCCCCTGATGTGGGGGTCCCATATAGACCACAGGGCATCAGGTGTCCTCCCAAATGGCTTGCAGAGGCCCACCCCTATGACTTGTCACCGCATTATTGATGGTCAGACGATGACTGGTGAGGTGTTTGGGTCATGGCAGCCATGAGGTCATCATTGAAGTTGCGGTTCCAAATAGGACGCTAGTTATGCCACTCATGACGTGTCACTCTACTTTTGTCTCCAGGAGGTGCATTGTGGTTCACCCTGGTTTGGGGCGGACCCAGGTTATAAAAGGGGCTGGAGCCAACAAGGAGGTGCGCAGTCTTCTATTATGCTACGAAAGAGCACACCTCCATGTGTTGAACCCATTGCGGCTTTAGGCCAGAGGTAGGCAGGGATAGGGTGTCGATGCAGGCCACCACCACAGTTGGTAACGCAGAACGGTTAAGACCAGCTCCTGTCCTACCAGTCCTGCTTGTGCAGCCCAGTGGCATTAACAGGCCTGCTGCTGCTGATGCGCCTGCTGTCCACAGGTGTGCCCCTACGCACATGGTCAGCGTACTCAATGGCCCCTGTGTTGTTAACAGGGAGTTCCTGGGCTGTGTGGGCATGTGGACCCTGTGACGCTAACAGGGCTCACAGTCTCCAGATCCGAATGGCGTCTAACTCGGTTCAGGCTACTATTAGTTTCATAGCCACACAGCTCTGTATCCTCCACCAAACCTTCCAGTTGCCAACCTCTCCTTTTCCAACTGGGAGCACGGTGGACACTGACTGCTGATGGGGATATATACCTTTCTCTTTCTTTTCTTATTAATTTTCGTTATATAGCGGTAACATAGTATATACCACTTTATCCAAATCTGCCAGTCCCACTGTAACAGATGGTGTTTCTTCAGCAAATGTTACAGTTGCTTAACCACCAAATCCACGGACCAAAACTTTTTTCCCCTTTCCAACACACCTGTTCCCCTTTCCACCAGCATCTGTCCTTTTTCAACTCATTTTGGTATATGACCAAAAGTGCAACTCTGCAGGGACACCGTACTCAACGCCATCTCAGCACAGCAGCCATCCCTCGGTCCCTCCGATGTGGACAAGTAAAAGACCATTTCCTCCTATCCATGACAAAGCGTTGAGATTCACTCTGTGCAGCACTGGTGTTTAGTGGAAAAGTAGATCTAAGATTGCGTACCACATTCTGCAGATACTCCTGTATACGTGCGTCCATTTCTATGGCAGGAATTAGTTCGCCAAATTTTGTCTTGTACCGGGGATCTAACAGTGTGGCAACCCAGTATTCAGGATTACTTCGAATTCATACAATCCGAGGGTCATGTAGGTAGTGCAGCAAGAAGGCGCTCATGTGTCTTGTGCATCCAGGAGGACCAAGTCCTTGGTGTGTTGGTGGCAGAGAGGTGAGAATCGTGCATCCTTCCTCTGCCCTCTCCCCACAACCTCGCACAACCGAAATGTGAGCAAGCTCTCAATCATCTGCTGAGTCTTCCATGCCCATCGCCAGTTCGTCCTCCATTTCTTCATGGGCTCCTGCAGTTTCATCAACACTTTTTGCTGATACTATGCGCCCTTGTTAATCCCTCTCCCTCACCATGAATGCCGCATAGGTGCCGCTGACCATCTGGACCTCGTAGATCTTGTTATCCCTTCCGCATATGACTCCTCCTGTACTTCCTCCCCTTCCTCTTGTCCCAACACCTGACTCCGAATAATAATTACAGTGTGCTCCATCATGTAGATGACCAGAATTGTCACGCTGAGAATGACATTGCCAGTGCTAAACATCTTCGTCGACATTTGTAAACTGTGTAGCAGGGTGCATAGGTCCTTGATCTGACACCACTCCAGCAGCGTGATCTGCACCACCTCTGGATCAAGTTAGCCCAGGGTATACGTCATACCGTATTTCAGCAGGGCTCTGCGGTGCTGCCACACACGCTGCAACATGTGCAGATTCCAATTCCTGCGTGTCGGAACATCGCATTTCCGGCGTTTAACTGCCAGACCCTAAGACTTCCGGAGTGATGAAAGTTGTTGAGCTGCTGTGTGCGCACGATGGAAGTGAGCACATAGCGAGCGTGCCCGCTGCACAAGGCCATGTAGGCCGGGATGGTGTTTTAAAAATTGCTGGAGAATTCGGTTCAACACGTGAGCCATACAAGGCACGTGTGTCACATTGCCCTGAGGATGGCCCGCAGCCAGGTTTGCATCATTGCCGCACACGGCTGTTAAGTCACCAACGGAGTCCGCTCCGTCAATTTGTACTCCGGTCGCCAGGTGACAACGTGTTCCTTTCATGAATAGTGCTGATGATGGGAGAGGAGTCGATGCCAGCGGCGCAGGTGGACGCAGGTTATGCTCACCCACTGGGCTGCATTACCTTGACAGATGCAGAATCTCTGGCTGAATGTAGCTGGTGGGTATCTCACAGATGAAATACCGTCATTCAGCTACAACCAATGGGAAGACACCACACCCTTTTTTATGCCCATCCTGTCTGCAGACCACTGCCAGACATAGCTATGACCTCTGGTTACTTTTACCCCCAGTTCAGTTTTATGATTTTGTGTGCTTGTTACCTGACTACTTTTCCTGCTTGCTGTTTATGTACCTTGTTGGCCGATCCGCATTTCACCTCTGCTTGTTTTCTGATTAAGTCCTGGCCGTCCCATTCTGTTCCTGTTCCTCAATTAATGTTTTGACCCTGCCTGACTACTATTCTCTGGAACTGCAGCCTTCCACAGGTATTAATCACCTTGGGCCCTGTGCAATTCCTAATCCCTGTATAGGGGTTAAAGGGTTTCAGGGTTCTAGGGGTCCTGCTTGGTGAGTGGCTTCCCTCTAGCCTATCATTAACAGCCCATCTGAGTGTGTGGATTAAGGAAGGCGTTACACCGTGCTCTCTGCAGAAGGCCATGTGGTCCAGGATAGTGCTTTAAAAATTGCTGGACAACCAGGTTCAACACGTGAACCACACAAGCCATGTGTGTCACATTGTCACAGCGAAGGGCCGCACCCATGTTTGCATCATTGTCGCACCCGGCCTTCCCTGGCTGCTGGTTGAGTGGAGACAACCATTGATGAAACTCGGTATCCAGAGCTAACCGTCCACAACTTCTCAGCGGTGTGACTCACATTTCCCATACATTTCAAAGTAAAACTTTGACCGCCTGATGGCATTGAGCTCTGCTGCCAGCATAGTAAGGAGGTGTGTGGTAGTGCTTGTGCGCAGTTACAAGGAAGGGTGGCCTGACCACACAGGGTTTGCGCCAAGGTGGAGGACCCACACGAGGTTGAAGAGGCAGAAGCAGTGTATTAACTTCTACATACAGAAGAAGGATTGAAACAACTCGTGGGGACGGCAAGACTTGGACAGCAGACCCTTCTCCATCTCTCACCATAGTTTGCCAGTGCCCAGTCAGTGACATGTAATGACCCTGTCTATGCTTACTGGTCCAAGTATCTGTGTTGAAATGCACCGTGTCGCACACAGAGTTTCTCAAGGAAGTGGTGATGTTGTGTGCGACATGCTGGTGTAGCGCGGGCATGCTGTTCTTGGAGAAGCAGTGGTGATTGGGCATCTTGTACTGGATCACAGCGACAGACATAAGGTCTCTAAAATCCTGTGTGTCCACTAGGCGGAAAGGCAGCATTTCGGTAGCCAACAGCTTACAGAAGGATAGAGTCAACCTCTTCGCTTTGTCATGGGTCGCAGGAAGTGGCCTTTTATTTGACCACATCTGAGGGACAGAGATCTGGCTGCTGTGTGTAGACGGTGTTGAGTAGGGTGTCCCTGGAAAAATGCAGGTTTGTGAGGAAAGTGCAGGCGGAGACATGATGTTGCCTTCATCCAACGTTGGTGCTATCGATGTCTGAGAGAGCTGTACACACTCATTTGTTTCCCCTTCCAAACCAACTGATGACCTACCAAGCAAACTGACTGTTGCGGTTACAGTGGTGGAAGTTGTGGGTGGAAAAACAGGTGTGACAGCTGTCCCCACAGTCCTAGAAGATGACGAGCGCGCGGATGCACTGGAAGGGGCAGGCGGTGGATGGTTCGCTCCGCTAGGCCGCATTGCAGCACGGTGAGCTTCCCACCGGGCCATATGATATTTATTCATGTGACGATTCATGGAAGAAGTTGTCAAACTGCTGAGGTTTTGACCTCTACTAAGAGAACCATGACAAATTTTACAGATCACATAATTTGGGCGATCTTTTTCTATGTCAAAAAAGGACCAGGCTAGGCAAGGCTTAGAGGCCATGCGACCTGTTGATCCACCCCGAATAATGCTCAGAGGCAGAGTGGTGGCTGAGGATGCAGTTGTAGACGTGCTACCAGTGCTCCGACTCTGTCCAGGAAGGCGCAAGGTAACTTCGTCGTCGGTTGCTTCCTCCTCCACCGCCTCTGTTGACCTCCTCGAGTGACTGTGGGTTGACAGTAGGTGGGATCTAGAACTTCATCATCAATTGTTGTGTTTGCACTCCCCTCCCCCTCAGAACGAGCCTCTTCTTGCCCTGACCGAATATTTAAGTTGTCATCCCAATCGGGTATCTGCGTCTCATCTTCATCAGTATGTTCCTCATTGTCTATAACCACAGGTGTTGGAAAGGCAGCATTTTGGTAGGCAACAGTTTGCAGATGCTGAAAGTCAACCTCCAAGCCATGTCATGCCCTTCTAAAAGCATATAAAACACAGCGAGGGGACTCCAACCACAGTCTCCCTCGTTGACACTAATTGGGCCACACACACCCCACTTGACTGGCATCGGTTGACCCCCCTTTTGAAAAAGAAAAAGATGCTTTGCATGAAGCACTCTCAAAAATACGCGTGCCTTTCCCGTCCCCTGGCTGACCCAGGGGAAGAAAAGTCCTCTGAGAGCCATGACTTGTTCATCTTGGTTCTTTTAGAAACACAGCGAGGGGACTCCAACCACAGTCTCCCTCGTTGACACTAATTGGGCCACACACACCCCACTTGACTGGCATCAGTTGACCCCCATTTTCAAGATGAAAAAGATGCTTTGCATGAAGCACTCTCAAAAATACGCGTGCCTTTCCCGTCCCCTGGCTGACCCAGGGGAAGAAAAGTCCTCTGAGAGCCATGACTTGTTCATCTTGGTTCTTTTAGAAACACAGCGAGGGGACTCCAACCACAGTCTCCCTCATTTCCACTAACTGGGCCACACACACCCCACTTGACTGGCATCAGTTGAGCCAATTTTCAAGATGAAAAAGATGCTTTGCATGAAGCACTCTCAAAAATACGCATGCCTTTCCCGTCCCCTGGCTGACCCAGGGGAAGAAAAGTCCTCTGAGAGCCATGACTTGTTCATCTTGGTTCTTTTAGAAACACAGCGAGGGGACTCCAACCACAGTCTCCCTCGTTGACACTAATTGGGCCACACACACCCCACTTGACTGGCATCAGTTGACCCCCATTTTCAAGATGAAAAAGATGCTTTGCATGAAGCACTCTCAAAAATACGCGTGCCTTTCCCGTCCCCTGGCTGACCCAGGGGAAGAAAAGTCCTCTGAGAGCCATGACTTGTTCATCTTGGTTCTTTTAGAAACACAGCGAGGGGACTCCAACCACAGTCTCCCTCGTTTCCACTAACTGGGCCACACACACCCCACTTGACTGGCATCAGTTGAGCCAATTTTCAAGATGAAAAAGATGCTTTGCATGAAGCACTCTCAAAAATACGCGTGCCTTTCCTGTCCCCTGGCTGACCCAGGGGAAGAAAAGTCCTCTGAGAGCCATGACTTGTTCATCTTGGTTCTTTTAGAAACACAGCGAGGGGACTCCAACCACAGTCTCCCTCGTTTCCACTAACTGGGCCACACACACCCCACTTGACTGGCATCAGTTGAGCCAATTTTCAAGATGAAAAAGATGCTTTGCATGAAGCACTCTCAAAAATACGCGTGCCTTTCCTGTCCCCTGGCTGACCCAGGGGAAGAAAAGTCCTCTGAGAGCCATGACTTGTTCATCTTGGTTCTGTTAGAAACACAGCGAGGGGACTCCAACCACAGTCTCCCTCGTTTCCACTAACTGGGCCACACACACCCCACTTGACTGGCATCAGTTGAGCCAATTTTCAAGATGAAAAAGATGCTTTGCATGAAGCACTCTCAAAAATACGCGTGCCTTTCCCGTCCCCTGGCTGACCCAGGGGAAGAAAAGTCCTCTGAGAGCCATGACTTGTTCATCTTGGTTCTTTTAGAAACACAGCGAGGGGACTCCAACCACAGTCTCCCTCGTTGACACTAATTGGGCCACACACACCCCACTTGACTGGCATCGGTTGAGCCCCCTTTTGAAAAAGAAAAAGATGCTTTGCATGAAGCACTCTCAAAAATACGCGTGCCTTTCCCGTCCCCTGGCTGACCCAGGGGAAGAAAAGTCCTCTGAGATCCATGACTTGTTCATCTTGGTTCTTTTAGAAACACAGCGAGGGGACTCCAACCACAGTCTCCCTCGTTGACACTAATTGGGCCACACACACCCCACTTGACTGGCATCAGTTGAGCCCCCTTTTGAAAAAGAAAAAGATGCTTTGCATGAAGCACTCTCAAAAATACGCGTGCCTTTCCCGTCCCCTGGCTGACCCAGGGGAAGAAAAGTCCTCTGAGAGCCATGATTTGTTCATTTTGGTTCTTTTAGAAACACAGCGAGGGGACTCCAACCACAGTCTCCCTCGTTGCCACTAATTGGGCCACACACACCCCTCTTGACTGACATCAGTTGATGCCCCTTTTCAAAATGAAAAAGATGCTTTGCATGAAGCACTCTCAAAAATACGCGTGCCTTTCGCCTCCCCTGGCTGACCCAGGGGAAGAAAAGTCCTCTGAGAGCCATGTCCACATTGTCAGTGGACAGACACGTGTGCTTATCTGCCAGCAGACCCCCAGCAGCACTGAAGACAGGTTCCGAGAGAACGCTGGCTGCAGGCACGACAAGATCCCCAAGGCGTACGTGGCGAGCTCAGGCAATTTATCCAGATTGTAAGCCTAAAATGAGCAGGGCTCAAGTTGCACAATAATGGAATCCATGTTTCCTTGCATATACTCATATATCTGTGTGTCCTCCTCTTTTTCCTTGTCCAGCTCTTTTGTTTTCGCATGAGTATATGTCCTTGTCACTTTCCCATGTGTTGTGAGTTGTTTGTCACCTTTTGGACACCTTTGAGGGTGTTTTCTAGGTGTTTTTCTGTGTTTGTGATTGCCTGCCATTGTTTCCTATTGGCTCGAGTTCGGTTCGTCGAACGTTCGACGAGCCGAACTCGAACAGGACCTCCGTTCGGCGAACCGACCTCGAGCCGAACCGGGACCGGTTCGCTCATCTCTAATGATGGGACAATCCCTGTCACATACCAAATGACCCATTTCAGGAAACAACTCAAATGGCTCAAAATAACAAATTAAAACAACCCAAAGGAAAATGTGTTAAATTAATGTCAGTCTTAAAATGACCAAAAAAAAAAAACAACGGAAAAATGGTGAGAGTGTGAATGAACCAGGAAAAACGGAAGGAAGACCTGATGTCTGATGATGCGTATGTTACCGAAGTGAAACCTTTAAGATAAGTTGAAAACGGTTATATACACACACAGGCTGAAAATGTAACTATGGATATGATTATGTTAGCAAGAACCCTTGCAATGTGTTTAAAATTGGTTATAAATGTACACAAGACATTATCGGAAGTGCCGTTAAAGCTGATGAAGTTGGACATATCTGTATATATAGAAATGAATTATCAGCAATTCCGACGTTAAAAAACACAAAATGCTCACTGAAACTTCTAAATAAGATGACCAAGTAGTGAAAGCAGCCATGACATCTAATAATTAATTGTTAATAACTACATAATTCACCTGACATTGGGGGGGGGGGGCAGCAGAGTGCTGTTCATGACAGAAAAAGACCCCATGCAGGCGGTGTAACCGGGGATGGGGAGGGGGGGACACACCTTGCATGTGGGCAAACCCCAGAAATGCAGATGCAAGAAGGGCAAATACAAAATCCTTGTGTCTTAAATAGAAACCTGGTAATTTAGCATACCTAAAAACGCTCAGGGCAGGGATCGAAACCATAATGCCATGTTATCCAGCCATCATATATTTTTTATTTTTTGGTAGACGAGCAGTAACCCTTTCCACTATATCACTGCGCGACTGCCTATACACATCACTCCTTCTAGACTGAGCTCAAGGGCAAGATCCTCACTCCAACTGTACCAGGATGTGCCATGTATCAATGATTATTATTATTATTGATATTATTTATGTATTATTTATATTATTATTATTATTATTAATAATAATAATAATAATAATAATAATGATGATTATTGAAGGGTTTTTTTTTTTTTTCTTCTTAACTATAATGAACACCCTTACACGTAACATGCTATGGTACAAATGGCACAATAATAATAAACAATAATAATAGTAAAGCTATGAACGAAATGTTGGTGTAAAATTAAGCTGAATCTTATTAACTGTTTTGATGTCTAAGTTTGAACGTAGTAAAAAACATTCTTACATGTGCTGGAAGGAGGGGGTGTTAATGAACACTACTACAATCAGGCAGAAAAGTAACGGACTAGAAGGCAAAGGAAATAATGCTGGTCATCCCCCCGCCCCTGAATACTGGTACTTACCAGCACTGTGCATGATGAAGGTTCTGCAGTGGGTTTACAATAGTGTCTGGACCTGTGACCCAACTGCAGGCGAGTCACCAATTAATTTGAGGGCTCTTTTTCCACGAGAGGGTATGGAATGATGGAGCTGCAAGATTAATAGCTGCTGATGGATGGGGACCCTCTGGACTATGAGAGTCAAAGCAAAAACAGGCCAGCGGACCGGGTAGCGCGTCCTTAACGGACCGGTGATCCAGCACCCGCTGGGCAGACATTATGTATGGTGAAGTGCCATAGAGGCCACAGTCACTAGTGAAGGAGAGGGCAGAAAAAGGGGGGGGGATGGGGATCTTGTTTGATGAACCCTGCCAGTGACTGAGGCACAGCAGCGTCAGCAGGCAGTGCAGGGGGAGGGGACAGGGTGAGCTTGTGTCTGGTGAAATGTTCCAGTGACTGAGGCAGAGCAGCATCAGCAGGCAGTGCAGGGGGAGGGGGCAGGGTGAGCTTGTGTCTGGTGAAATGTTCCAGTGACTGAGGCAGAGCAGCGTCAGCAGGCAGTGCAGGGGGGAGGGGGCAGGGTGAGCTTGTGTCTGGTGAAATGTTCCAGTGACTGAGGCACAGCAGCGTCAGCAGGCAGTGCAGGGGGAGGGGGCAGGGTGAGCTTGTGTCTGGTGAAATGTTCCAGTGACTGAGGCAGAGCAGCGTCAGCAGGCAGTGCAGGGGGAGGGGGCAGAGGTGAGCTTGTGTCTGATGAAATGTTCCAGTGACTGAGGCACAGCAGCGTCAGCAGGCAGTGCAGGGGGAGGGGGCAGGGTGAGCTTGTGTCTGGTGAAATGTGCCAGTGACTGAGGCACAGCAGCGTCAGCAGGCAGTGCAGGGGGAGGGGGCAGGGTGAGCTTGTGTCTGGTGAAATGTGCCAGTGACTGAGGCACAGCAGCGTCAGCAGGCAGTGCAGGGGGAGGGGGCAGAGGTGAGCTTGTGTCTGATGAAATGTTCCAGTGACTGAGGCACAGCAGCGTCAGCAGGCAGTGCAGGGGGAGGGGGCAGAGGTGAGCTTGTGTCTGGTGAAATGTTCCAGTGACAAAAGACAGAGCAGCGTCAGCAGGCAGTGCAGCGGGAGGGGGCAGAGGTGAGCTTGTGTCTGGTGAAATGTTCCAGTGACTGAGGCAGAGCAGCGTCAGCAGGCAGTGCAGCGGGAGGGGGCAGAGGTGAGCTTGTGTCTGGTGAAATGTTCCAGTGACTGAGGCAGAGCAGCGTCAGCAGGCAGTGCAGGGGGAGGGGGCAGGGTGAGCTTGTGTCTGGTGAAATGTTCCAGTGACTAAAGACAGAGCAGCATAAACTGGCAAGGGGGGGAAAGGCAGGGGGGAGCTTTGCTTACAATAGGAGATGCTGCTGCTCCTGTGACTAAGCAGCAGGCAGCTCAGTGTTACAGGTGCGGCTGCAGCCTGACCTCCCATAGTGAGAGGAAAAGCACTCCGGTCAGGAGGGGGATGGGGCAGGAAAGGGAAACTTATAGGACCCACAGGCCGGAAAGGAGCTAAGGCACTGCGTACCTGCCAAGGTGGGTGTGCAGCTGCCATGTTACTAAAAGGACGGGGTGGGAAATAGGGAATAGTTAACAGAGATGGCGGCGCTGTGTAGCCTCGGAGACAGGGCAGGCGTGCAGCCGTCGCATCATTCAAAGCGGGGCGAATGGGTGCGGGCAAGACGGGGCAGCGTGCAGCTTCAGCGCTCTCCCTGTCAGGAAAGGGAAGGAGAACTCAAGCAGTACAGCGGGCGTGTTCGCCGTGCGTTCCGCCGGCCGCTGTGCATAAGTGCCTGAGCCTCAGGAGAGAAGGGGATTTGCTCACCCGTAAGGCAGGTGAATCAGGAATCGCCTTCCCCCTGATTCTGTCTCTAATGGCGTCAGCCATATTCTCTCACCAGCGACAGGCTGCATAAACAGGAACAGCAAGTCTCCAGGTCTCACAAGTGAGGAGAGGCAGAGCAGAGCAGGAAGTAGGTTTATATAGGGGGAAGCAGGAGCAGAATCACTGGCTGCAACAAAACAGGGAGGAGGCAGAAATTACATGGGACGACCAGATTAACCCTTTACAACGGGGCACAGCAGTCAGAGTGCACCCAGTCAAATACTGACGTGCCCTACATATTAGATGGCCATCCACCATCCATCAGCAGTATGTATGCCCAAGGATTCCTAGTATATATAAGGTGTAATATCATTACAGATAATAATAGTGATATTAGGTACTGAGTGTTACCTGAAAAGAAAGTTACAAACTGTGATGATATGTCCAGTTTCTGCCTCGCTCCACCCCAATGTGCGTTTTGCCTTGCTTCTTTCAGAGGCAGTTTATATTATGGAATCTAGTGAAAGGTCCAGCACCATGCTCGTACCCGCCCATAATCTTGCACCTGCACATTTAACTCACTGGCACGAGCTAGGGCAGCTGTTTTCTGCTTTGTCCATGATATGGCAGAGCGAACTGCGCCTGCGCGAGCCGACCTAACTGCACAGGTGCGAGATTTGAAAATGCAATGAGGAGGATGACGGAGGGCGTCATCTCGTCAATCAAGAAAGGAGGACGGCGATCAGCGGCAGGAGGGGGGAAAGGAGTAGAAAATGAGCCCGCCCATCTGGCCAACCAAGGTAATTAGCATATATAACGGCCAAGTTTTATAAAGTTATTTTCTGTAAGGGGAGTCAGGGCCAAGGTGCACCTTCATAGAATGCAGCCCCGAAGCTGCAGAAGGTGATTCTTGTAGTTTAGTAGGGAAAAATATGGTGACAGGTTCCCTTTAAACAATTTTTTAAAACATATTCTCTCTCTCTCTCTTTATTCTGGCATTTGGCAAATATAAATAATTTTGGTTCCTAATTGACCTAAAATGGGAAAGATTTATTGTGATTTCATGTCAGTGAGAAAAACCTGCAGATGTGTCTTTATAGATAGTGTATGGAAACTTCTGGTTTCAACTGTATGAAGAAAAACATAAACAAAACAGTCCATATAGTTTCACATGTCCTCAGAGCCAGTTAGCCTCTAGCAGTGCTGACTAAGGCTACTTTCACACATCCGGTTTGAGCAGTGCGGCTCAATCCGGCTGTGAAACCTATGCAACGGATGCGGCGAAAACACCGCATCCTTTGCATACGTTTTTACATGTGGCCCGTCCATTTTTTTCCGGTTGCGGCACGCTACTGAGCATGCGCAGTGGAAGAAACCGCATGCGGCGGCCGGGTGCGTTTTTTTCCGCATCGCGCCGCATTCGGCGTCCATAGGCATGCATTGAAAAATGCGCCGCAGCGGTCAGATGCGGCGCGATGTGCTTTTTTTGCCGGAGCAAAAAACGTTGCAGGCAGCGTTCCGTCCGGCCGCGGCATCGGCTAAGTCTGCCGCATGCGGCAAAAACCGGACCGAACGCAAGCCCATGCGGCACAATACGGCACTAATGTAAGTCTATGCAAAAAAAACACGCAACCGGCGGCAAAAAAAACGGTTGCGGTTTTTCTGCAGAGCGCCGTATTGTGCCGCAGAGCAAAAACCGGATGTGTGAAAGTAGCCTTACAGAGGTGTTTTAACTTCCACTCCCAGACAGATCAGGCAGGTGAGCAGCCTTTTATCGCTCGTTACTAATCCTGGACCTGGTGGTAAGGGAACAGCAAATCCCACGCAGCTCTAGTGACTGTTCCTAAATCCCGGACCCAAAACCCGGGCCCATTAAAAACACATCTCAGCACTATACAGTATGTGCTGGAGCCTGCTTCTCTGGGTTCTACATCACCGACGTCCGCCACCTTGGTGACATCTACCTCCCGTCCAGGACCCGTCCTGCTGCCACCTTACAGTATGTATAAAGAATATCTCTGTACCATCTGTCACATGTACATGTGGCTGTTGAAGCCCATGATTGGCTGCAGCGGTCACTTCTAGTAATTGGTAAAAATAGGAAATCTACTTGTGACTGTGAAGCTTTGTAGCTTCAGGTGTACAGGATGGAGGCGTTCATTCTGTATCTCCGCACAGTTATTCCTTCTCCTCTCATTATACAAACAAATAAAAAAAATCAGATTAAACATCCAGTCACCTTAACACTAGAACTACTGAGGTAGTCATTTTGACTACTTTGCACCAAGTATTTCTATATAGGTGTCACGAGTCCAGTAGTTCTAGTGTTAAGAGCTTAAGCCGCAATGTGTTTGTAATGTACAACTGCTAGTGCGACGTGCCGGTCACATATAAAATGGGCATTGATTTGGCAATGTTATTTTATTGCAGCTATATTTTTTGGGAAATCTATTTCTAAAGTAGTGTGCCCTGTGGACATAGAAAGGAAAGATGCCTAAAGAAGGCACAGATTAACATTACCCCTGTGAAAACTGACAAAGCGAAGTCATAAAAAGTTGTTACCCTTCCCCTCACCTGGGAGACATGATTCATGGGCTGATATTCACAGATCCGACCCACGGAAGCCACACATCCGTGTAACATATGTTCCTCTATGAAAGGTCACAGGCAGCTGCGTGAATTCAATCTTACCTGGTCACCTTCAGCTTGACATCAGCAGGTAACGTAGACGTGATGAATAGCAGGAGAATTTACATGACAGATTATATTTTATCTAATAGACAAAAAATGGAGTATCAGTTGTTAGGTGATATATATTAAATTATACTGTGTATGTATATATATATATATATATATATATATACATATACATATATATATATATATATATATATATATATATATATATATATTATTGTAACAATGTCATCTCTAATGCTATGTCTAACTACATAAAATAATTAAAGCTGTTGTTTCATCACCTGATCGGAAATTTTTAGTATGTAAGACGTTTTTGGTAATAATAACATTGGAGTCTTTGCACTCAGTTTTGTAAAGCTGCATCTATCTACAGTATCTATCTATCAATCTATCTATCAATCTATCTATCTATAGTGTTTTTCCAAAAATAAGACACTGTTTTATACTTTTTTTGCCCTAAAAAAAGCGCCAGGGCTTATTTTATGATAGGTCTTTTTCTTGGGGAAACACGGTTGTGGGTAAGTGTCCGCTCCCCCCCCAAAAAAAGTAGACATCCCCTTTCCAGGAGACTCATACTTACCAGACCCCAGATGTCTGCATCGCTCACAGGTCCTCCTGCGATCTTCGGCGAGTGCTCCCAGCAGGTATGCTGCACGCTGTCCTCCCCTGCTTCTGGCCAACACACAAGCATCAGATCTCACACACACATGAGATCGCATATACACACACCTATATTTATACACACACACACACATACAGACACATCAGGTCGCTCATACAATCAGACATCAGATCGCACACACACACTTAAGCCTGCTTTACACGTTGCAATTTCGCATGCGATATCGTATGCGATTTGCAACGCCCCCATCGTATGTGCGGCACGTTTAATTTGTTGAATGTGCCGCACAAACGATTAACCCTGTCACACGTACTTACCCGTCCATACGACCTCGCTGTGGGCGGCGAACGTCCACTTCCTGGAGTGGGAGGGACGTTCGGCATCACAGCGGCATCACGCGGCAGCCGTCCAATAGAAGCGGAGGGGCGGAGATGAGCGGGACGTAAACATCCCGCCCACCTCCTTCCTTCCGCATTGCTGGCTGGGAGCAGCAGGACACAGGTAAGGTCTGTTCATCGTTCCCGGGGTGTCACACACTACCGATGTGTGCTACCCCAGGTACCATGAACAATCTGACGTTCAATTCTAGAGAAATGAACGACATGCGTACGATGAACGTTTTACCGTTCAATCGCAATCGCACGTAGCTGTTACACACTACAATGTACCTTACGATGCCGGATGTGCGTCACTTACGACGTCACCCCGCCAACACATTGTAAGATACATTGCAGCGTGTAAAGCGGGCTTTACTCATTAAATCCGGCACTACGGATTGCTTCCGGCTAGCAGAGGAAGATGGGACATAGTGCAGTGGAACGCATGGAGGATTTGGCTGTGAAATGCATCGATGTTTTCCACTGCAGGTCCTCTATGCATTCCACCGCATTGTGTACCAGAATTCACTGCTGGCCAGAAGCAATCAGTATTGCTGGATGTGGTGAGTGTGTGTGTGAGTGATCTGATGTGTGTGTGTGTGAGTGATCTGATGTGTGTGAGTGCGCGATTTGATGTTTGTGTGCAATCCGATGTGTGTGGGTGTGTAATCTGATGTGTGTGGGTGTGTGATCTGATGTGTGGGTGTGTGATCTTATGTGTGGGTGTGTGATCTGATGTGTGTGGGTGTGTGATCTGATGTGTGGGTGTGTAATCTGATGTGTGTGGGTGTGTGATCTGATGTGTGGGTGTGTGATCTGATGTGTGGGTGTGTGATCTGATGTGTGGGTGTGTGTGTACGATCTGATGTGGGTGTGCGATCTGATGTGTGTGGACATGTGATCTGATGTATGTGGGTGTGTGATCTGATGTGTGTGGGTGTGCAATCTGATGTGTGTGTGTGTGTGTGTGTGTGTGGGTGTGTGATCTGATGTGTGTGGCTGTGTGATCTGATGTGTGTGGGTGTGCGATCTGATGTGTGTGGGTGTGCGATCTGATGTGTGTGGGTGTGTGGTCTGATGTGTGGGTGTGTGATCTGATATGTGTGGGTGTGCAATCTGATGTGTGTGTGTGTGGGGGTGGGTGTGTGATCTGATGTGTGTTGCTTTGTGATCTGATGTGTGGGTCTGTGATCTGATGTGTGGATGTGTGGGTACGATCTGTTGTGGGTGTGTGATCTGATGTGTGTGGGTGTGCGATCTGATGTGTGTGGGTGTGTGATCTGATGTGTGTGGTGTGCGATCTGATTGTGTGTGTGTGTGATCTGATGTGTGTGGGTGTGTGATCTGATGTGTGTGAGTGTGTGATCTGATGTGTGTGGGTGTGTGATCTGATGTGGATGTGCAATCTGATGTGTGTGGGTGTGCGATCTGATGTGTGTGGTGTGCGATCTGATTGTGTGTGTGTGTGTGATCTGATGTGTGTGGGTGTGTGATCTTGTGTGTGTGTGATCTGATGTGTGTGGGTGTGTGATCTGATGTGGGTGTGCGATCTGATGTGGATGTGCAATCTGATGTGTGTAGGTGTGTGATCTGATGTGGATGTGCAATCTGATGTGTGTGGGTGTGCAATCTGATGTGTGGATGTGTGGGTACGATCTGTTGTGGGTGTGTGATCTGATGTGTGTGGGTGTGCAATCTGATGTGTGTGGGTGTGTGATCTGATATGTGGATGTGTGGGTACGATCTGTTGTGGGTGTGTGATCTGATGTGTGTGGGTGTGCGATCTGATGTGTGTGGGTGTGTGTGTGATCTGATGTGTGTGGGTGTGTGTGTGATCTGATGTGTGTGGGTGTGCGATCTGATTGTGTGTGTGTGTGATCTGATGTGTGTGGGTGTGTGATCTTGTGTGTGAGTGTGTGATCTGATGTGTGTGGGTGTGTGATCTGATGTGGATGTGCAATCTGATGTGTGTGGGTGTGCGATCTGATGTGTGTGGTGTGCGATCTGATTGTGTGTGTGTGTGTGTGTGTGATCTGATGTGTGTGGGTGTGTGATCTTGTGTGTGAGTGTGTGATCTGATGTGTGTGGGTGTGTGATCTGATGTGGGTGTGCGATCTGATGTGGATGTGCAATCTGATGTGTGTGGGTGTGCTTCCACCGAAGGTCCTTGATGCGTTCCACTGCAGGTCCTTCCATTTCGTGTCTGGGGAGTATGATTGCGGGGTCTGTCTTCTCTCTTTTGGGGGTGTCTGCTTTCTATAATGAAATGTTCTGCAGTATTCTTTAAAATTTTTTAGCTGCATGGACACTTCTTTATTAAACCGCTGCTAGGGCTTATTTTTGGGGCTTATATTTAAGCCTTGCTCCGAAACGGCCGAAAATGCCTGCTAGGGCTTATTTTTGAGGGAGGGCTGATTTTTGGAAAAACACAGTATCTGCCTACCTCTATTTCTATCTCTTTCCCCAGGAGAACTGTTGTGAAAGGGCGAAAGGCCCACTCCTGAGCCAAATTATTGCAACATGGACTAATTTATTTTGCATATATATTGGACTTCTGTTTTTGTTTTTTTTTAATTGTAAAAGTAAATATAAAGAAGTTTTTTATTGTTACATAGTGGCTGTACACCCATTGTTGCTTCATTTTCTCCATTTTTTTTTAGTCTATTGGTATCTCTCTCAAATGAAATAATTGTTTTACTGGGGCTCATTTCTGGCCAGATATAATCCAGTTAAGAGACCAGGTTTATACCTTACGAGGAACTGGTGGCACTGCTACTGGGCTGGCAGGATTTTGTTTCACTGAGAATAGTGAAAAGGGTCTTCCAGCCTATCAGGGTCGTGAGTGATTGTGGTTCCACACCAGAGGTTGCGTGAATCACCCTTTCTCCCTTCCTGTGCTTGTGTGGACAGGTGGTATCTGTATCCTCAGGGGGTGCGGAATGTCCTAGGTTGTATCCCCACGGTTACCCTTGAGTCCGACGGCAAGCTCACGGTAATCCCCACACATGTCTGCTGATTCAATCATGTGTGGACATGTGCGGCTAGCAGGTGCAGGTGGATCAGAGATCCACCCATGCCTGCTAGCCACTTAGCTTGTGCTGTCAAAATCTATCAGCGCAATTTAAATGCCGCGGTGGGGTTTGCATCTTTTCCCGCCGCCAACGGCGGCCCGGTGACGCGATCACAGGGCGTAACGGTGTTGTCATGGTAGCACGGGGTCAGATGATGACCCCTGACACTGCCATGACATATTTCCTGTGAGAGCTGACACTGCACTGGAACGTTACATTTCTGCTGATCAGAGCGATGCTGAAGCATCGCTCTGATCAGCACAAGTGATCGGATAGTACAGTGATAAAGTCCCTAGTAAAATCAATCAAAAAGTTTAAAAAAAGGTTAAAAAATGTGAAAAAATTAAAAACCTAAAAGTTCAAATCACCTTTCTTTTGCCCCATTGAAAATAAAACAATAAAAAAATAAAAATTATACACATATTTGTTATTGCTGCAATCAGAAATCAAAAATATAAACAATTAATCTGATCAGTACAGTTCTTTTTTTAGACAAACTTTTTAATTTGTTTTCATCCCTTAGATAAAAGTTAATCTATACATGTTTGGTATCTACGAACTCGTATCGATACGACGCATCATAACGAAACATCATGTTTACTATAGAGTGAATGTGGTAAATAAAATAACCCAAAAACAATTGTGCAGTTGTACTTTTTTTTTGCAATTTCACCGCACTTGGAATTTTTTTCCCGTTTCCCAGTACACTACTGTGGGAAAAAAAAGTATTTATTCAGCCACCAATTGTGCACGTTCTCCCACTTAAAAAGATGAGAGAGGCCTGTAATTCACATTATAGGTAGACCAGAACCATGAGCGACAAAATAAGAAAACAAATCCTGAAAATCACCGTGTCTGATTTGGCAATATCTTTTTTGCAAACTATGGTGGAAAATAAGTATTTAGGCGTCGCTCACATTAGCGGTAATTTGTCGCATGGCAAAATACCGCTGATGTGAGCGATCCCTCAGTCACCTAAAAACATGCAAGATTTCTTCCACTCACAGACCTGTAACTTCTTCTTTAAGAGGCTCCTCTGTCCACCACTCATTACTAGAGTGGCGCGCGGTTCGCGGTTCGAGGTTCTCCAGTTCTAGGCTCGAGTGATTTTGGGGCCTGTTCTAGATCGAACTAGAACTCGAGCTTTTTGCAAAAGCTCGATAGTTCTAGAAACGTTCGATAATGGTTCTAGCAGCAAAAAAACAGCTAATTCCTAGCTGGCTTTCCGCTGTAATAGTGTAAGTCACTCTGTGGCTCACACTATTATGAAATTTCAGTGTTCGGGAACAGCGCATTCAGATCCCTGCTGTTTGTATAATGGCGATCGCCATTTTTTTTTTTTTTTCCTTGTCTTCCTTCCCTAAGCGCGCGCGTGTAGTGGGGCGGGCCAGCATGTCAGCCAATCCCAGACACACACACAGCTAAGTGGACTTTTAGCCAGAGAAGCAACGGCATAAGTGATAGGATGTCCATGTCACATGTCCCTGCATTATAAAAACGAGTATCTGCCCGTCCGGACGCCATTATCTCTTCTGCGTCCTTGGTGTCAGACATCACTGGCGCAGCTCCGTCCTTTGTCCTATCGCCGATACTGCTGTATGCGCTCCATACACAGCGCTGGACAGCTTAGGGGTAGCACTTTCTATAAGTCCTTTTAAGGGCTCGTACCGGCAGGGTCAGAGTTAAGGTGACAGGTCCTGAAAACAGAGACAGCGTCTGTGTAGCTAAGGTCAGGGATTTCGTCGCTGCATTTCCCCATTAGGAGGGAATAGAAAGGCAGGCTTCCTTTCCTCTACCCAGAGCCCCACAACCCTGGCACTGTACCCTCCTGTCCTCTGCACACTCCAACTCATTATAACTAAGCCATTATACTAGCAAACACTCAGTGTACCTAGTGGCATCCTAAACGTGGCTATTGGACTTTTGTCTAGTCCCACTAGTGCAAAGATATTTTCAGCACGTCTGCCTGCATTGCACACTCCAACTCATTATAACTAAGCCATTATACTAGCAAACACTCAGTGTACCTAGTGGCATCCTAAACGTGGCTATTGGACTTTTGTCTAGTCACACTAGTGCAAAGATATTTGCAGCACGTCTGCCTGCATTGCACACTCCAACTCATTATAACTAAGCCATTATACTAGCAAACACTCAGTGTACCTAGTGGCATCCTAAACGTGGCTATTGGACTTTTGTCTAGTCCCACTAGTGCAAAGATATTTGCAGCACGTCTGCCAGCATTGCACACTCCAACTCATTATAACTAAGCCATTATACTAGCAAACACTCAGTGTACCTAGTGGCATCCTAAACGTGGCTATTGGACTTTTGTCTAGTCACACTAGTGCAAAGATATTTGCAGCACGTCTGCCTGCATTGCACACTCCAACTCATTATAACTAAGCCATTATACTAGCAAACACTCAGTGTACCTAGTGGCATCCTAAACGTGGCTATTGGACTTTTGTCTAGTCACACTAGTGCAAAGATATTTGCAGCACGTCTGCCTGCATTGCACACTCCAACTCATTATAACTAAGCCATTATACTAGCAAACACTCAGTGTACCTAGTGGCATCCTAAACGTGGCTATTGGACTTTTGTCTAGTCCCACTAGTGCAAAGATATTTGCAGCACGTCTGCCTGCATTGCACACTCCAACTCATTATAACTAAGCCATTATACTAGCAAACACTCAGTGTACCTAGTGGCATCCTAAACGTGGCTATTGGACTTTTGTCTAGTCCCACTAGTGCAAAGATATTTGCAGCACGTCTGCCAGCATTGCACACTCCAACTCATTATAACTAAGCCATTATACTAGCAAACACTCAGTGTACCTAGTGGCATCCTAAACGTGGCTATTGGACTTTTGTCTAGTCACACTAGTGCAAAGATATTTGCAGCACGTCTGCCTGCATTGCACACTCCAACTCATTATAACTAAGCCATTATACTAGCAAACACTCAGTGTACCTAGTGGCATCCTAAACGTGGCTATTGGACTTTTGTCTAGTCACACTAGTGCAAAGATATTTGCAGCACGTCTGCCTGCATTGCACACTCCAACTCATTATAACTAAGCCATTATACTAGCAAACACTCAGTGTACCTAGTGGCATCCTAAACGTGGCTATTGGACTTTTGTCTAGTCACACTAGTGCAAAGATATTTGCAGCACGTCTGCCTGCATTGCACACTCCAACTCATAACTAAGCCATTATACTAGCAAACACTCAGTGTACCTAGTGGCATCCTAAACGTGGCTATTGGACTTTTGTCTAGTCCCACTAGTGCAAAGATATTTGCAGCACGTCTGCCTGCATTGCACACTCCAACTCATTATAACTAAGCCATTATACTAGCAAACACTCAGTGTACCTAGTGGCATCCTAAACGTGGCTATTGGACTTTTGGCTAGTCACACTAGTGGAAAGATATTTGCAGCACGTCTGCCTGCATTGCACACTCCAACTCATTATAACTAAGCCATTATACTAGCAAACACTCAGTGTACCTAGTGGCATCCTAAACGTGGCTATTGGACTTTTGTCTAGTCACACTAGTGCAAAGATATTTGCAGCACGTCTGCCTGCATTGCACACTCCAACTCATAACTAAGCCATTATACTAGCAAACACTCAGTGTACCTAGTGGCATCCTAAACGTGGCTATTGGACTTTTGTCTAGTCCCACTAGTGCAAAGATATTTGCAGCACGTCTGCCTGCATTGCACACTCCAACTCATTATAACTAAGCCATTATACTAGCAAACACTCAGTGTACCTAGTGGCATCCTAAACGTGGCTATTGGACTTTTGTCTAGTCACACTAGTGCAAAGATATTTGCAGCACGTCTGCCTGCATTGCACACTCCAACTCATTATAACTAAGCCATTATACTAGCAAACACTCAGTGTACCTAGTGGCATCCTAAACGTGGCTATTGGACTTTTGTCTAGTCACACTAGTGGAAAGATATTTGCAGCACGTCTGCCTGCATTGCACACTCCAACTCATTATAACTAAGCCATTATACTAGCAAACACTCAGTGTACCTAGTGGCATCCTAAACGTGGCTATTGGACTTTTGTCTAGTCACACTAGTGCAAAGATATTTGCAGCACGTCTGCCTGCATTGCACACTCCAACTCATTATAACTAAGCCATTATACTAGCAAACACTCAGTGTACCTAGTGGCATCCTAAACGTGGCTATTGGACTTTTGTCTAGTCCCACTAGTGCAAAGATATTTGCAGCACGTCTGCCTGCATTGCACACTCCAACTCATTATAACTAAGCCATTATACTAGCAAACACTCAGTGTACCTAGTGGCATCCTAAACGTGGCTATTGGACTTTTGTCTAGTCACACTAGTGCAAAGATATTTGCAGCACGTCTGCCTGCATTGCACACTCCAACTCATTATAACTAAGCCATTATACTAGCAAACACTCAGTGTACCTAGTGGCATCCTAAACGTGGCTATTGGACTTTTGTCTAGTCCCACTAGTGCAAAGATATTTGCAGCACGTCTGCCTGCATTGCACACTCCAACTCATTATAACTAAGCCATTATACTAGCAAACACTCAGTGTACCTAGTGGCATCCTAAACGTGGCCCTAAACGTGGCTATTGGACTTTTGTCTAGTCCCACTAGTGCAAAGATATTTGCAGCACGTCTGCCAGCATTGCACACTCCAACTCATTATAACTAAGCCATTATACTAGCAAACACTCAGTGTACCTAGTGGCATCCTAAACGTGGCTATTGGACTTTTGTCTAGTCACACTAGTGCAAAGATATTTGCAGCACGTCTGCCTGCATTGCACACTCCAACTCATTATAACTAAGCCATTATACTAGCAAACACTCAGTGTACCTAGTGGCATCCTAAACGTGGCTATTGGACTTTTGTCTAGTCACACTAGTGCAAAGATATTTGCAGCACGTCTGCCTGCATTGCACACGCCAACTCATTATAACTAAGCCATTATACTAGCAAACACTCAGTGTACCTAGTGGCATCCTAAACGTGGCTATTGGACTTTTGTCTAGTCCCACTAGTGCAAAGATATTTGCAGCACGTCTGCCTGCATTGCACACTCCAACTCATAGTTACTAATCCATTATACTAGCAATTTATGCTGCCAGTTTAAGGGCCGTAGTTGCATTGTCAGGGATATTTATTCTTTATTATTCTGCTGTTAATAAAGCTAGACCACCGCTGCAATCTACACCACCTCTCAATTTTTACTACCACATTTTCAGTGCACAATCTTGTCGCAATCAACATGAGTGGCAAAATGACAGATGCTGGTGGAAAGGGGAAGAGGCGTGGTGGAAAAGGAAAAAAAGGGTTTGTCCGTGGGGAAGGTGGCAAAGCTCCATTATCATCTGCTGAAGATAGACCATCTACCAGCAAAAGTAAGATGTCTACTACTTACCGTGGACAATCCGATGTGCTTCCTTTTTTACGGACACGAACAACAGGAACAAAGCTAGATGATGGCCAAAAAAGCAAAATGCTTAAATGGATCTCAAGTGGTCCAACAAGTGCCCTCTCAGCCACTTCAAGTACCGCATCCAAAAAACACCAGTCCTCTGAGTTGTCATCCCAATCAAACTTGCTTTCTCCCAGCTCTGAAGTCTCCATCAGCCCTGCACAGTATGGTGGAACTGAGATGGCTGAGTCTGCAGAGCTGTTCAGTCACACTATAGCCTGGGAATCAGAGGTCTGCTCCCAAGCTACAGTGAGTACAGAACATGAAATGGTCTGCAGTGATGCCCAGAACCTTTGTGACTCTGATTCAGGCCGTGAGGACCAAGTTTATGAGCATAATGTTGACCCTTTGTCACAAACTGTAACACCTGTGGTTATAGACAATGAGGAACATACTGATGAAGATGAGACGCAGATACCCGATTGGGATGACAACTTAAATATTTGGTCAGGGCAAGAAGAGGCTCGGTCTGAGGGGGAGGGGAGTGCAAACACAACAATTGATGATGAAGTTCTAGATCCCACCTACTGTCAACCCACAGTCAGGCACTCGAGGAGGTCAACAGAGGTGGTGGAGGAGGATGCAACTGATGACGAAGTTACCTTGCGCCTTCCTGGACAGAGTCGGAGTACAGGTAGCACGTCTACAACTGCATCCTCAGCCACCACTCTGCCTCTGAGCACTAGTCAGGGTGGATCAACAGGTCGCATGCCCTCTAAGCCTTGCCTAGCCTGGTCCTTGGTCATGGTTCTATTAGTAGAGGTCAAAACCTCAGCAGTTTGACAACTTCTTCCATGAATCGTCACATGAATAAATATCATATGTCCCGGTGGGAAGCTTACCTTGCTGCAATTCGGCCTAGCGGAGCGAACCATCCACCGCCTGCCCCTTCCAGTGCATCCGCGCGCTCTTCATCTTCTAGGACTGTGGGGACAGCTGTCACACCTGTTTTTCCACGCACAACTTCCACCACTGTAACCGCAACAGGCACTTTGCTTGGTAGGTCGTCAGTTGGTTTGGAAGGGGAAACAAGTGAGTGTGTACAGCTCTCTCAGACATCGATAGCACCAACGTTGGATGAAGGCAACATCATGTCTCCGCCTGCACTTTCCTCACAAACCTGCATTTTTCCAGGGACACCCTACTCAACACCGTCTACACACAGCAGCCAGATCTCTGTCCCTCAGATGTGGTCAAATAAAAGGCCACTTCCTGCGACCCATGACAAAGCTAAGAGGTTGACTCTATCCCTCTGTAAGCTCTTGGCTACCGAAATGCTGCCTTTCCGCCTGGTGGACACACAGGATTTTAGAGACCTTATGTCTGTCGCTGTGCCCCAGTACCAGATGCCTAGTCGCCACTACTTCTCTAAGAAAGGTGTGCCCGCGCTACACCAGCATGTCGCACACAACATCACCGCTTCCTTGAGAAACTCTGTGTGTGAACGGGTGCATTTCACCACCGATACTTGGACCAGTAAGCATGGACAGGGACATTACATGTCGCTGACTGGGCACTGGGTAACTATGGTGATAGATGGTGAAGGGTCTGCTGCACAAGTCTTGCCGTCCCCACGACTTGTGTGTCAATCCTCTGTCTGTCCAAGTTCCGCCACTGCTTCTGCCTCCTCCACCTCATCTGGGTCCTCCACCTCCGCCCCAAGCCTGCCTGGTCAGGCCACCAGCGTTCTCACTGCGCAGAAGGAATCACACACGCCTCATTACTATGCTGGCAGCAGAGCGCAACGGCATCAGGCGGTCTTTAGCTTGACATGTCTTGGGAATAAGAGTCACACAGCTTAGGAGTTGTGGTCAGCTCTGCGGTCCGAGTTCAATTACTCGTTGTCTCCGCTCAACCTGCAGCCTGGTAAGGCCGTGTGCGACAATGCTGCAAACCTGGGTGCGGCCCTTCGCCTGGGCAAGGTGACACACGTGCCTTGTATGGCTCACGTGTTGAACCTTGTTGTCCAGCAATTTTTAACACACTATCCCGGCCTAGATGGCCTTCTGAACAGGGCACGAAAACTGTCTGCTCACTTCCGCCGTTGAAGCGCCGCAGCTGAGCGACTTGCATCGCTCCAGAAGTCTTTCGGCCTGCCGGTTCATCGCCTGAAATGCGATGTGGCGACACGCTGGAATTCAACTCTCCACATGTTACAGCGACTGTGGCAGCACCGCCGAGCCCTGGTGCAATACGTCATGACGTATAGCCTGGACCAACGAGATGCAGAGGTGGGGCAGATCACCCTGATGGAGTGGTCTCAGATCAAGGACCTATGCACCCTTCTGCACAGTTTCGACATGGCGACGAATATGTTTAGCGCTGACAATGCCATTATCAGCATGACAATTCCAGTCATTTACATGCTGGAGCACACGCTAAACACTATTCGGAGTCAGGGGGTGGGACAACAGGAAGGGTAGGAACTACAGGAGGATTCATATGCGCAAGGGACAACAATATCACCAAGGTCCAGACGTTCATCATCACCAACGCGGCAGGCATGGGAACATGGGGGACAGGGTTCAACAAGGGCGCATGGTAGCAGGCTAAATGTTGAGGAAGGTGCAGGACAACATGAATAAATGGAGGACGAACTGTCCATGGACATGGAAGACTCAGCGGATGAGGGAGACCTTGGTCAAATTTCTGTTGAAAGAGGTTGGGGGGAGATGTCAGAGGAAGAAAGAACGGTTAGCACCTCTATGCCACAAACACAGCGTGGACTTGGTCCGCATGGCTGCGCAAGACACATGAGTGCCTTCTTGTTGCACTACCTCAAACATGACCCTCGTATTGTCAAAATTAGAAGTGATGATGACTACTGGATTGCCACACTATTAGATCCCCGGTACAAGTCCAAATTTTGTGACATAATTCCAGCCATAGAAAGGGACGCACGTATGCAGGAGTATCAGCAGAAGCTGTTACTCGATCTTAGCTCGGCTTTTCCACCAAACAACCGTGCAGGTGCAGGTAGTGATTCTCCCAGTTGTAACTTGACAAACATGGGACGGTCTCGTCATCTTCAACAGTCTACCCGTACCAGTAGGACCGTATCTGGTGCTGGTAACAGCAATTTTATGGAATCTTTTCATAATTTTTTTAGACCCTCCTTTGCAAGGCCACCAGAGACAACAAGTCTGACACATAGTCAACGGCTGTAGAGGATGGTACAGGAGTATCTCCAAATGAACATCGATGCCATGACTTTGCAAATGGAGCCTTGCTCATTTTGGGCTTCAAATCTAGAAAAATGGCCAGAGCTATCCAGTTACGCCTTGAAGATTTTGTCGTGTCCAGCTGCCAGCGTTGTCTCTGAACGTGTCTTCAGTGCTGCTGGGTGTGTGCTGACAGATAAGCGCACGCGTCTGTCCAGTGACAATGTGTACAGACTGACGTTCATCAAAATGAACAAGTCATGGATCCAGAAGGAATTTACTACCCCTGTGTCATCCTGGGGAGAGTAAATGCTTGTGGATTTGGAATGTGCTTGATGCAAATCAAAACATCCTGTTTGCAACTAGGGCACAAGTGCTACCACTGAAAGGGGTGGGTGTGTGTGGGGCCCAATTTTTGGAAAAAAGGGAGACTCCGCTTGGAGTAACCCTTGCTTGCTGTGTTTTTAAAAATGATCCTAGATGAACAGATCTGGGATCAGGAAAGACTTTGCTACCTACCCCGGTGTCATCCTGGGGACGGATAAGAATGGCGTATTTTTGAATGTGCTTGATGCAAATCTAGCTGTGAAGTGTACAACTGGGGCACAACTGCTGCCACTGAAGGGGTGGGTGTGTGTGGGGCCCAATTTTTGGAAAAAAGGGAGACTCCGCTTGGAGTAACCCTTGCTTGCTGTGTTTTTTAAAAGGAGCCAAGATGAACAGAGCTGGGATCAGGAAAGACTTTGCTACCTACCCCAGTGTCATCCTGGGGACGGTTAAGAATAGCGTATTTTTGAATGTGCTTGATGCAAATCTAGCTGTGAAGTGTACAACTAGGGCACAACTGCTGCCACTGAATGGGTGGGTGTGTGTGGGGCCCAATTTTTGGAAAAAAAGGGAGACTCCGCTTGGAGTAACCCTTGCTTACATTGTTTTTAAAAGAAGCCAAGATGAACAAGTCATGGTTCAGCAAAGACTTTGCTACCTACCCCGGTGTCATCCTGGGTACGGTTAAGTATGGCGTATTTTTGAATGTGCTTGATGCAAATCTACCTGTGAAGTGTACAACTGGGGCACAAGTGCTGCCACTGAAGGGGTGTCTGTGTGGCCCAATTTTTGGAAAAAAGGGAGACTCCGTTTGGAGTCACCTTGCGGTGTTTTACATGATTTTAGAAGGGCATGCCATGCCTATATCTGTATCTCGTCCTCTTTTTCCTTGTCCAGCTCTTTTGTTTTCGCATGAGTATATGTCCTTGTCACCTTTGAGGGTGTTTTCTAGGTGTTTTTATGTGTTTGTGATTGCCTGCCATTGTTTCCTATGCAGTTTGAGTTCGGTTCGTCGAACGTTCGACGAAGCGAACTCGAACGGGAGCTCCGTTCGGCGAACCGACCTCCAGCCGAACCGGGACCGGTTCGCTCATCTCTACTCATTACCTGTAGTAATGGCACCTGTTTGAACTTGTTATCAGTATAAAAGACACCTGTCTACAACAAAAACAGACACATTCCAAACTTCATTATGGTGAAGATCAAAGAGCTGTCAAAGGACACCAGAAACAAAATTGTAGCCCTGCAGCAGGCTGGGAAGACTGAATCTGCAATAGGCAAGCAGCTTGGTGTGATGAAATCAACTGTGGGAGCAATAATAAGAAAATGGAATACATACAAGACCACTGGTAATCTCCCTCGATCTGGGGCTCCACGCAAGAACTCACCCCGTGGGGTCCAAATGATTACCAGAACGGTGAGCAAAAATCCCAGAACCACATGATGGGACCTAGTGAATGACCTACATAGAGCTGGGACCACCGTAACAAAGGCTACCATCAGTAACACAATACGCCGACAGGGACTCAGATCCTGCGGTGCTAGATGTGTTCCCCTGCTTAAGCCAGTACATGTCCGTCCCTGTCTGAAGTTTGCTAGAGAGCACTTGGATTATCCAGAAGAGTATTTGGAGAATGTCATATGGTCTGATGACACTAAAGTATGTTTGGAGGAGACAGAATGGTGAGTTGCATCCAAACAACACCATACTCACTGTGAAGCATGGGGATGGCAAAATCATGCTTTGGGACTGTTTCTCTGTAAAAGGGACCAGGACGACTGATCTGTGTTCATGAAAGAATGAATGGGGCCATGAATTGTGAGATTCTGAGTGCAAACCTCCTTCCATCAGCAAGGGCATTGAAGATGAAACGTGGCTGGGTCTTTCAGCATGATAATGATCCCAAGCACACTACTAGGGTAACGAAGGAGTTGCTTCATAAGAAGCATATGAAGGTCCTGGAGTAGCCTAGCCAGTCTCCAGATCTCAACCCCACAGAAAACCTTTGGAGGGAGTTGAAAGTACATGTTGCCCAGCGACAGGCCCAAAACATCACTGCTCTAGAGGAGATTTGCATGAAGGAATGGGCCAACCTTATGAAGACTTACAGAATATGTTTGACCTCTGTCATTGCCAACAAAGGATATAGAATAAAATATTGAGATGAACTCAAATAATCTTGCCAAATCAGACAAGGTGATTTTCTAGATCCTTCTCATTTTGTCTCTCATAGTTGAGGTCTACCTATGATGTCAATTACAGGCAAATCTCATCTTTATAAGTGGGAGAACTTGCACAATTGGTGGCTGACTAAATCCTTTTTTTCCCACTGTATATGGTAATGGTTTCATTGAAAAGTATCATCCGCAAGAAACAAGCCCTCATGTGGGAAGATTGACAGGAAAATAAAAAAGTTATGTCCCTTGGAAGAAGGGGGAGAATAAAACGATAACAAAAAATGAAGAATTGCCAAGGAGTGAAGAGGTTAACATTGGAGTTATTCCTTTTACTTCACTTTTATGGTGTAATTTGCACCTTTTTTGGTCCTTTCTTATGTGCGCCAAAAGTAGCACTCATTTGTTCCCTTTTCAGTAATTCGGATCAGTTTTGATTTCTGTCAGTGAGCAGAGAGTGCATTGTCTGATGTTTTAGATACATTTTTGAAAAGTAAGAATGCTTTAAAAAATAGAAGTGTTTATGTGGATGAGTTGTCGCGGGCGGAGGAGGGGACGCCACGCTCTCCCACTGCTCGGGTCCGGCTGCCGCTGCGGCTGCTGCGGCCTGCTGCTGCTGCTCGGTGGCTCGAGCGATGGGCCGGATCCCGGGGACTCGAGCGGCGCTCCTCGCCCGTGAGTGAAAGGGGATTGGTTTTTGGGATAGTTTATTGTCCGTGACGCCACCCACGGTTGTGGTGATTTGTTGACACCACCGCTGCTCTGTATGGGGATCCCGGGGACTGATGACAGGGAGCAGCAAAGTTGTTGGTTCTCCCCTCCGTGGGTAGGGGGGTAGTTGTCCCGGGGCCCAGTGATGAGGTGGGTGATGAGGGATGGCGGGGCCGGTGCAGGGCTTGATGGGGTGCAGGGACGCGGGGGCAGCGCTGTGCCTCACGGCACTGTGGTACTCACTCAGCCTGAGATGGGGACACAGTTCTCGGTAAAACACACGGCTGGAAAGACGGTTCCCACGGACGGCTGCAGTTGCTTTTCCCCAGTAGTTGACGGTGCTTTTCCTGCACCTAATGTTTCTGTGTTGGTAGCGATGGGTTCCCACCGGTTACCCACTCCTCGGCTTCAATCTGGGCCGAAGGAGCCCCTCTCTTTGCCCGCAGGCGCTGGCCCTGAGAAACTGGTGCCCTGGCAGTGGCGGTGTCTCTCTCCAACGGTTGGACTGTTGCCTTCAATCGGGACTTGGTTGTTGGGAGACCCAGAGGTCCCCTTCACTAACCGATTTGGCAAATTCACGGCGACTCCTAGCCTTGCTGGGATCCGAAAGGCCCCTGCCACTGGTGCTGGCTTCACTTTGTATACCGCTCCGGTACCGCCGGGCCACCACCCGTCCGCGGTCCTTTCGGCAACCTCCGGTCAGCCGCTCCTGCGGACAGTCACCGCCGTCTGCTGACCTTGCTGTCTCAGTCCGGGGCACACACCCGGACCAGCTTCAGGCTTTGCAAAACTGTCACTTTTTACTCCTTCTCTCAAGCTCCTCTACTACTTCACTTCACTTCCTTCTACTTCCTCCTCCCTAGCTTGACTGCCTGGTTTTCCTGCCTCCAGGGCTGTGAACTCCTCGGTGGGCGGAGCCAACCGCCTGGCCCACCCCCTGGTGTGGACATCAGCCCCTGGAGGAAGGCAACAAGGATTTTAGGTTAGCCTTGGTGTTCCTAACTGGGGTGTAGGGTGTGGTGGTGTTATGACCTGTGACCCCTGGCTTGCCCAGGGCATCACATTCCCCCTTAGCAAAATGCAGACCGTCCGCGGGCTGCCCGTCCAACACCGGTTTTATTTTCTGAAAAGATATAAAGGTAACATAATACAAGTTATAACATCATCCCACATCGGGAGGTTCATTTCTTAAACGTTGCAAAACGGTAACATTAAAACGGTTGCGGCTGCCGCTCTCTCCCACCCAAGTAACCTGGCCCTGATGCTGCCCCTAAAACCCAGGCAGCACCCCTTGACCCCAGTCCTGAACCAGTTACCCGAGCGGGATCTGTCCTTCCCCTCCAGAGGGTAGCCACCGGTTCCTGTGGTGGCTGGGCCCCAGCCTGCTCCACTGTGGGCCCTCCCTCCAACCTGCCTCTCCGGAGGCGGTTACGGTCAGCTGCAACAACAGATTTTTATTTACAACCCACTTAACGTTTGTGGTTGCCCTGCAAGTTCACGGGCTTGTCCATAGGAGTTTCTATGCAAAACAACTTTTCAAGCGGTCCCCACGGGGACAACGGTGCCGGCAACGGCCGGTTTCCAATCACGGTAGACAATCAGGTTACTGTTCGGTAATCAATTTTTCATTTTTGCAAAACTTTTTAAAACTTGTAAACCTACTGACTGGTGGTCCCAACGGGGACGGTGCAACGGTGCTCCGCTGCCATCACTCTGAGTCCTCGACATCACCTGAGGGAGGGGGCGCGGCGCTCACACGGGACTCCTGGCTGCCCCTTAACTTAGCATCCAGCGTGAACCACCCCCTCTCCCCACAGTGCCGGGTGTACTGCACTATGTCGCCCGGCATCAGGTTACGACCGGGATGCTCCTCTGGCAGGTGAGCATTCACATCCCGCCGGGCTATAAACACTTCGGCCTCCAGGCCCGGTTCATATATAAATCCATAGCCCCGGCGGACATCAAACCGCCTCACCTGCCCTTCGTACAGCGGGCCCCGGACACGGAAAGTTGCCTGACGGAGGTTCTCTTTTTCCCGGATTGCACGGGCCACCAACTCCGCCTTCTTTCTTTCCCTCTCTTCAATCTCCAGGCCCAACGGTACCGGCTCCCTGTCCCAGTACGGCGCTGCTGCGAGCTCCGGCGCACGGGTCGGGCCCCGTGAGACCTGTTGGACATTGCTCACTGCTGGTACTCTGGGCGTCAGGTCCCGCGGTGACTTGGCCTTAGACGCTGCTTTGCATCGGCAACCCGGCGCAACCTCAGCCGAGGTGTGGGGGACGGGCACAGGGGCTTTCCGCAGTTGGGCCTTCTGCACGGAGCGGGTCATCGACTCCGGCTCGGGGACTTTCTCGGGGGACGCCTCCGGTTCGATTTTCGGGGCTTTCCAGGGCAGCACCTCCGGTCGACTACGGGCTCCGGCTACAGGTCGGCCCACCTGGGCGGGCATGCTGGGTATCGCTACCGGTTGCGGTGGTAGCGGGCCTAGTGGCGGGGTCATGGCTTCCGAGATGGGTGGCGAGGGAGGCAGCAGGGGGAGAGGGTTTGGACCGGGTCCCGCAGCCGCGATGACCGGCCCTTCAAGGGCATCGGGGCGTGGGTCACTCACCCTCCCTTCCTCTGCTTTCTCCTCGCGTCTCCGCACGGTCGCTATGACGTCCGCCATGTCGGTCTCCCACTCCTCCATGAGGAGCTGCATCTTGACCTGCAGCCTTTGGTAGAGCTGCGCGGTCCGGATCTCCACCCACGCCGCGGTTCCAGGCGCGGGGGCTTTGGTGCTGCGGGACGGCATGAACATGTTGCTGGCGGCCTCTCCCAGGAACAAGATGGCTGCAGGGTCCTGGCGTCCCTGCTTTTATAGCCACGCTCACATGCAGCCAGCCGCCATTCCGTCTCCCCTAGCCTCTCCTCCGGCCCCTCCTCTATCGGGGCGGGGTCTTGGCCTTTGCGCCTCCACTACTCGAGAAGACGCTCGAGCGGGAACTCCCCGCGCCAAAGACGGCGGCCTCCGAAGTTTTCTCGCCGGACACCTCCGGTGGTAACAAGGCGCACCTCTACCCAACGGCAGAGCGGCAAGATCCCGTTCGTGACGCCAAGTTGTCGCGGGCGGAGGAGGGGACGCCGCGCTCTCCCACTGCTCGGGTCCGGCTGCCGCTGCGGCTGCTGCGGCCTGCTGCTGCTGCTCGGTGGCTCGAGCAATGGGCCGGATCCCGGGGACTCGAGCGGCGCTCCTCGCCCGTGAGTGAAAGGGGATTGGTTTTTGGGATAGTTTATTGTCCGTGACGCCACCCACGGTTGTGGTGATTTGTTGACACCACCGCTGCTCTGTATGGGGATCCCGGGGACTGATGACAGGGAGCAGCAAAGTTGTTGGTTCTCCCCTCCGTGGGTAGGGGGGTAGTTGTCCCGGGGCCCAGTGATGAGGTGGGTGATGAGGGATGGCGGGGCCGGTGCAGGGCTTGATGGGGTGCAGGGACGCGGGGGCAGCGCTGTGCCTCACGGCACTGTGGTACTCACTCAGCCTGAGATGGGGACACAGTTCTCGGTAAAACACACGGCTGGAAAGACGGTTCCCACGGACGGCTGCAGTTGCTTTTCCCCAGTAGTTGACGGTGACGGTCCCTTTTCCTGCACCTAATGTTTCTGTGTTGGTAGCGATGGGTTCCCACCGGTTACCCACTCCTCGGCTTCAATCTGGGCCGAAGGAGCCCCTCTCTTTGCCCGCAGGCGCTGGCCCTGAGAAACTGGTGCCCTGGCGGTGGCGGTGTCTCTCTCCAACGGTTGGACTGTTGCCTTCAATCGGGACTTGGTTGTTGGGAGACCCAGAGGTCCCCTTCACTAACCGATTTGGCAAATTCATGGCGACTCCTAGCCTTGCCGGGATCCGAAAGGCCCCTGCCACTGGTGCTGGCTTCACTTTGTATACCGCTCCGGTACCGCCGGGCCACCACCCGTCCGCGGTCCTTTCGGCAACCTCCGGTCAGCCACTCCTGCGGACAGTCACCGCCGTCTGCTGACCTTGCTGTCTCAGTCCGGGGCACACACCCGGACCAGCTTCAGGCTTTACAAAACTGTCACTTTTTACTCCTTCTCTCAAGCTCCTCTACTACTTCACTTCACTTCCTTCTACTTCCTCCTCCCTAGCTTGACTGCCTGGTTTTCCCGCCTCCAGGGCTGTGAACTCCTCGGTGGGCGGAGCCAACCGCCTGGCCCACCCCCTGGTGTGGACATCAGCCCCTGGAGGAAGGCAACAAGGATTTTAGGTTAGCCTTGGTGTTCCTAACTGGGGTGTAGGGTGTGGTGGTGTTATGACCTGTGACCCCTGGCTTGCCCAGGGCGTCACAGTATCAACAAATTGCAAAGTGAATGAACTGAAGAGAAATCTAAATCAGATCAATCATTGGTGTGACCAGCCTTCTTCTTGGTACACTTTCACACAATTTTTCAAGAAACATGGCAGGGAGGTTCACAGATCTTCTGTGGATGAGGCCTGCGCATATTCTTCTGTCTCTTCATGTAAACCCAGACAGTCTAGAAGATATTGAGATTAGGGCTCTCTCAATTCCAGGACTCCTTGCTCTTCTTTACACTGAAGATAGTTCTTAATGACATTGGCTGTATGTTTGGAGCCATTGTCTGGCTGCAGAATAAATTGGGAGTAAATTAGATGCCTCCCTGATGCTATTGACTGATGGATAAGTATCTGCCCGTATGTCTTAAGGTCCAGTCACACTAAGCAACTTACCAGCGATCCCAACAACGATAGGGATCGCTGGTAAGTTGCTAGGAGGTTGCTGGTGAGCTGTCACACTGCGACGCTCCAGCGATCCCACCAGCAACCTGACCTGGCAGGGATCGCTGGAGCGTGGCTACACGAGTTGCTGGTGAGCTCACCAGCAACCAGTGACCAGCCCCCAGTCTCCTAGTTACAGCACACATCAGGTTAATTAACCCGATGTGTGCTGCAGCTAAATGTGCACAGAGCAGGGAGCAGCGCACAATGCTTAGCGCTGGCTCCTTGCTCTCCTAGTTACAGCACACATCGGGTTAATTGCCTGATGTGTGCTGCAGCTATCTGTGCACAGAGCAGGAGCCGGCAGCACAGGCAGTGAGAGCGGAGGAGGCTGGTATCAAAGGTAAATATCGGGTAACCAAGGACAGGGCTTCTTGGTTACCCGATGTTTACATTAGTTACCAGCCTCAGCAGAAGCCGGCTCCTGCTGCCTGCACATTAGTTGTTGCTGTCTCGCTGTCACACACAGCGATCTGTGCTTCACAGCGGGACAGCAACAACTAAAAAATGGCCCAGGACATTCAGCAACAACCAACGACCTCACAGCAGGGGCCAGGTTGTTGCTGGATGTCACACACAGCAACATCGCTAGCAACGTCACAAAAGTTGTTCGTTACCAGCGATGTTGCTAGCGATGTTGCTTAGTGTGACGGGGCCTTTAGCTTTGAGATCACCAATAACTCTGACCAAATCCTCAACCCCATTTGCTAAATTTCAACCTCCATCCTCCTTCACTGTTCCTGCCGACACTCATTATTGTGCCACTTGCCAGCGCTTTGGCAAAGAAACTACCTTGTGTTACTGTGCCGCCCCTGTTAGACATGTGATGTCACAATGGTGGCTCCGAGTGGCGATAGGGCTGTACCAGGCGTGAGCGACAGGCTTTTGTAATGATCTATATATATAATTGCCTTATTCTGTCTGTCTGTCTGTCTGTCTTGCTCCAAAATTGTGTCCTTACGGTGACACAAAGCTGATTGGCCGCTGGGCTCGCCATGGCCCCGCCCCCCCGCACGGATTGGCCCTCGCCCAGGCTGCGCCCCCACACGGATTGGCCGGCCGCTCGCCCAGGCTCCGCCCCCCCACAGATTGGCCTCTCGCCCCGGCACCCTGCAGGCATTGGCAACTCGGCCACGCCCCGCCCCCCTCACGCAATGCACGCTAGCTCTGGCCCCCCCCCGCATTCCCCGAACCGACACGGTCACGGAGCTACGACTACCAGGTGAGTACTGTACCCCTGGGAGCCCACATAAGCGTACGCCGCCAAACCAGCCGACACATACCCTCGCATTGCTGGGGCTGGCCAGCGTATGCTGGTGTGGGCTCCCGTGCGAGCGGGGGACGAGATGCGCTGGTAACCATGGTAGCATAGTTACCAGCGCATCAAGGTCCTGCAGCGGCGAAAAATACACACACGCACACACATAACAGCACACACACACACACACACACTCTCACACACACATCACATCTCATACACATACTCACAACATCCTGGGATATTGCTTGCTTCTCGGTGGCGATACTGTGCTGTGAGATTCCAGGACCTGCCGGAGGATCACATGGCCAGAAGCATGTGGTATCTCCGGATGTTGTGAGTATGAGCGCGTATGTGCAATATCGTCAATGTGTGTGTGTGTGAGTGTATGCGATCGGGTGTGTGTGAGTGTATGTGATCGGGTGTGTGTGAGTGTATGCGACCGGGTGTGTGTGGGTGTGTGTGAGTGTATGCGATCGGATCTGTGAGTGTCGGCAGAGGAGCACGGCGTGCTGGAGGAGGCTGGGAGGAGAGAGGCTGAACCTGGGGAAGGCTGGGATGGGGAGGCTGAGAGAAGAGAGGCTGATGCTGGGGGAGGCTGAGGCTGGGGTAGGCTGGGAGGAGAGAGGCTGATGCTGGGGCCGAAAAGGCATCAGCTGGGGACAGAAAAGGCTGATGCTGGAAGGAGAGAGGCTGATGCTGGGATGAGAGAGGCTGATGCTGGGATGAGAGAGGCTGATGCTGGGAGGAGAGAGGCTGATGCTGGGATGAGAGAGGCTGATGCTGGGATGAGAGAGGCTGATGCTGGGATGAGAGAGGCTGATGCTGGGAGGAGAGAGGCTGATGCTGGGATGAGAGAGGCTGATGCTGGGGACAGAGAGGCTGATGCTGGGGACAGAGAGGCTGATGCTGGGGACGGAGAGGCTGATGCTGGGATGAGAGAGGCTGATGCTGGGATGAGAGAGGCTGATGCTGGGATGAGAGAGGCTGATGCTGGGAGGAGAGAGGCTGATGCTGGGAGGAGAGAGGCTGATGCTGGGGGAGAGAGGCTGATGCTGGGATGAGAAAGGCTGATGCTGGGATGAGAGAGGCTGATGCTGCGGGTAGAGAGGCTGATGCTGGGAGGAGAGAGGCTGATTCTGCGGGCAGAGAGGCTGATGCTGCGGGTAGAGAGGCTGATGCTGGTGCAGCATTGGGGATGGAGCACGATGGGGGGTGCGCAGCATGGGGGATGGAGCACGTTTGGGAGTGCGCAGCATGGCGCATGGAGCACGTTTGGGAGTGCGCAGCATGGCGGATGGAGCACGTTTGGGAGTGCGCAGCATGGCGGATGGAGCACATTTGGGAGTGCGCAGCATGGCGGATGGAGCACGTTTGGGAGTGCGCAGCATGGCGGATGGACCACGTTTGGGAGTGCGCAGCATGGCGGATGGAGCACGTTTGGGAGTGCGCAGCATGGCGGATGGAGCACGTTTGGGAGTGCGCAGCATGGCGGATGGAGCACGTTTGGGAGTGCGCAGCATGGGGGATGCAGCACGATGGGGAGTGCGGAGTATGGCGGATGGAGCACATTTGGGAGTGCGCAGCATGGCGGATGGACCACGTTTGGGAGTGCGCAGCATGGCGGTTGGAGCACGTTTGGGAGTGCGCAGCATGGGAGATGGAGCACAATGGGGGGTGCGCAGCATAGGGGATGGAGCACGATGGGGAGTGCGCTGCATGGGGGATGGAGCACGATGGGGAGTGTGGAGTATGGCGGATGGAGCACGTTTGGGAGTGCGCAGCATGGCGGATGGAGCACGTTTGGGAGTGCGCAGCATGGCGGATGGAGCACGTTTGGGAGTGCTCAGCATGGGAGACGGAGCACGATGGGGGGTGCGCAGCATAGGGGATGGAGCACGATGGGGAGTGCGCTGCATGGGGGATGGAGCACGATGGGAAGTGCACACCTCCCCCCAACACACACACACGCGCGCGCACTGCACAACACACCACACACACACACTGGGAACCACAAACAACTGCCCTGCACAGACACCCACACACACAGACAACGCTGCACAGACAAATATACGCACATACCGCACAACACACACATTGCACAAAACATACCTCCCCCCAAAACACACCACACACACACAAACCGCGCAACACACACACAACGCTACAGACACACAGCGCTCCACAAACAACGCAACACATATACAACACCGCTCTCACCCCCCGTCACACCCAGACAACACCTAGAACATGTACAGTGCCCTACACAAACACTTGGTAACTACACACAACAACATCTATATATATATATAACAAAAATCATACATGAACTACACAATACGTAAATTCTAGAATACCCGATGCGTAGAATCGGGCCACCTTCTAGTATAATATAATGATGATATAATACCATTACTGTGGTATGGCTGGGCACTGTTGGAGGTCCCCAGGAGTTAGGTGGTGATGCGCAGTGCCAGTGGGTTGTCCTTTCGCTCTCTCAACTAGGGCTAACTCCTGGGGATGTGTTGAGGTAGGGATGGTGCAGCAGACAATAATTCAGCCAGACAGGACAGGGAACTAGAGCTCTGCAGAACGTATATCACAGCATTAACAATGATGGTGGTACTTCCTGCCCTGATGAGAGTTGACTTCTCTGCTGTATGGTGAAAGTGTACTCTTCCTATGCTACTATATCCCTACCTGTGAACAAGTATCTTGGTATCCTGGGACTTCTAAGACTAGAACAATCTGGATTTGTAATTCCTTCTGGCGAGCAGGTGACTGTAATCCTGGAGGAAAAATCACTATTTCTTCTCGAAGTTTCCAGACTCACATGTGCCACTGTGCTCCCAGGAAATTCACTGCTCCTCATAAAAAGGTTAATAGCAGTCTCTCAGTTTGCCACTGACCTTGAAAGTCCTTGTGGCCTAGGGACTGATACCCTGCCAAAGTATAGCTGGCCCTCCAGAGGTTTAAGCAGTTACCTCAGAACAGGATCGACTCCATGTTACACTTCTCTCTTTACCTCACACACCGACTGACTGACTTTTACCTCAGAATTCAGCTCCTCCCCTATCTCCTTCTAGGGCTCTCCCTCAAGTGTTGGTTTTATCTCAAGAGAATAGCCCTAGTAAGGGAGTGTGGCAAATGTGTGTTTTGTGGAGAACAGCAGAGAAAATCATATCTCATTAAGGCTAACAGTACAGGTTATACAGATGGAAATACACATGTAGTTATTATTTATGGCGACTAGGCACAAGGCACCACATTACAACCAAATATTTCTCATATTGACTCATCAGTCCAGAGCAACAGTTGGCATTTTTCTGCACCACAGTTCATATGTTTTGTGTGCATAGTTGAGTCGTATGGCTTTCTTTTTATGTTAAAATGTTGGAAGTATGGGTTTTTAGCTGCAATTCTTTCACAATGACTGTTTCAGACAAAACGTTTCCAAACAGTAAATAGGTGTAGCTCGGTCTCACTTGTTGCCACCCACCAGATCTGAGCTGATGGCACATCTTACGATTTCGAAGGGAAGTAAGCATGATGTGTCTTTCTTCTGCTTCACTATGTCTTATTGGCCAACCATCTCTATAGCTCTCAATGATATCCATTTCTTCGTACTTCTTCAATAGAGCTGGAATGGTGCAACCTGAAACTTGAAACCCCTGCCTGGTTTGAAATCTTTGCCTGGGTGAGACCTTGCGGGTGCAGTATAACTACCTTGTCTTGCCATGGTGTATGACCTATGGCATGAGCTGTCTTCCACAACCTCACCTCTGTAGCAGAGTATGACGGTTCCTCACTCAGCTTTAAGCCTCCGACACAGCTGTTTCTGTTTCTGTTAAAGGGTATATCCGTGACTTTTTTTTTTCTTCTAAATCTTCCGAAGCGCTAAGAGGCAGGTGGTTGCTGCCTGTTGTGCTCGCCACCGTTCACTGCCAGAAAAGAGGGGTCACAGACTGCTACCGCTGGTGATACAATGACTTTGTCAACAGAGCGGAGGATTTTTTTCCACTTTGCTCTGTAAACGGGGTAGGACTGCTGACATCATGCTAATTGACAGCCAGCTATCTGCTGCCTAAGGCCTGTTTCACATGTCAGTTTTTAAAAACGCATATGTCCCTCCGTGTACTGTGACTCATGGCACATGTGGGTTATCCATGTGCTATCCGTGATTCATCATCCGTGATTGGACATGGACACCTGTCTCCGCTCCTGCTGTTCGTGGTGCTGAACTCTTCTGCTGTGTTTACGGCCGCTGATGACCCCCGCTGCAGCTACTTCCGGGTTGGCTGTGCCATGCATAAATGCATGTGCATGAACCTAATTAGCCAGCCTGGAAGCAGCAGAGTGCAGCAGCGGCTTAACACAGCAGCGCTGGAAAAGGTGAGTATAAAAAGCTTTTTATTTTCAATGTATGTGTTTTTCTGGTACATGTTTCATGGATCACACCATAGTGGGGTCCGTGAGACATCAGTGATACCAGAAAAAAATGGACATGTCTCCGTGCGGTAATTATGCACACACGTGTACGCCACACAGAAACAAGTCAGTGAGAAATCACTGATGTGTGCGCAGACCCATTAATTTTAATGGGTCTGCGTATGTCCGTGATTCTGGTACGTATAAAAACTGTCACATACGTACCAGAATCACTGATGTGTGAAAGAGGCCTAATTGGGAAGCAGGCTTTCAATCAACATGACGTTGCCAGTGACGCCTGTCTACAGGGCAGAATGGATGAGAAACCATGGGTCTGTTGCTGCGATGTCAGTGGAAATGTAGCACCCAGGGGGCAGGGGGAATCAGGCACGGGGTCTCATACCTGAGTTACTCATCACTGGGCTGGTGTGGTGGTTTGAGATGTCGCGGTGGCCTGCCCGGCTTCATGCCTGAGGTGTACACCAATAAAGAGGGAGGATGATGGAGGTTGTAGTAGGAAGATTGTCATGAAGCAACGAAGCTCTCCCCTTGGCAACCGCATGAACAACTCCTGTGTTCCACCAGAGCACCGGTAAGAGATGTCTGCTCCTTTCCTCTCCTGCTGGAGAACTCTTAACTGTTGTGTTGACTCCTCACTCCCCCAGTGGCTGCTCCTCCCCCGAGTCCCTGTCACTAGTGGATGGTGCCCCCCATGTTTGAAGGCAACCTTAACACCCGACCCTAGCCTGGTCTCCATTGGGGAAGCCAACATGGTTGTGTATTTGGCTGTGTAAGTGGTGAAATCGGTACCAACCTCCTCTGGATCCTGGTTAAGCACTAAACCTTAAATCAGGTTCAGTACTCTGTAGCGACTGAAGCCTTAGGGGTGCCACAGAAGCTGCAGAATCGCTGGCGAGTTGTGGTCTAACACCACTCAGTGTTGGCAAAAAACAACGCCAGGCTCAATAGGCAGGTACTGTACGTGTTTTTCACAGATCCATAGACCTGTATAGGCCCTTATCACACGGAAACACGTGTGGTTCACAAGGATACAGGGTACATGTGAGCCGCACCATAGTTATGTGAAGATGTATGGGATTTGGTGCAGAAAGTTCTGCACCATTTCTGCATCTCTCGGCAGGAAGAACGCAACACCAAAAACTCACATTTTTGCCTTATTTTCAGTGCATTTTTGCCATGTGTTTTTGGTGCAGATTTTTTATATTCATTAGAATGGGTGAAACTGGCAACAGAAATACTGCAAGAATTGAAAAGTTGAAAATATAAATCTGCACCAAATTTGCAATGCGAAAATACTCAATGTGTGCATTAATAAAGAGGTTAAACAGAATCGGTCCTAGCACAGAACCTTGTGGTCCCCACTGGACCCAGTATTGATACTTGTGGTCTCCACTGCTGATTTTATCCCATTTAGAGAATGTACCATTTACAAAGACTCTAGTTTCCTATCTTTTAGCCAATTCCTTTCCCAGTTACATATAGTTTCCCCTAGTCCTTGCTTCTGGAGCTTTAGTATAAGGCTATTATGTGGTACAGTATCAAATGCCTTTGCAAAGTCCAAAAAAATCCCATCAGCTGCATTACCAATATCCAGATTTGAAGTTACCTCCTCATAGACCCACAACATGTTGGTTAGACATGACTTATCTTTCATGAATCCATGCTGTCTGTCAGTTATTATATTATTTTCTGCAATATATTTTTGCCGGTGATCTCTTAAAATGCCCTCAAAATTTTGCATACTACTGATGTCAGATTTTTCCGAACGGGAAAAAAAGAAAAAATAGAGGTTTTAAAAAATATGAGAAAAAAATATAAAAAAAATTGAATTACTCCTTCATTCTCTCTTTAAAAAAACAACAAAAATAAAAAATAAACATATTGATGTTGCTGTGTTTATAAAAGTTGGATTTATTGAAATATTAAATTAAATAATTAATATGATAAACTTGTAAAAACAAAAAGGCCAAAATTGCATTCTTTGAGTCACCCTGCTGCTATAAAAATATACCATAAAAAGAGATTAAAGCACTAGATTTACTCCAAAATGTTATCAATAAAAATGTTAGATTACCATGCAAAAAAATCAAGCGATCAAACAACTTCATTGAATAAAAGATTAAAAAAAGAAGAGTCTCAGAAATTGGATATACAAACCAAATATTTTTTTCTCACAATAAAAACAAAACTTAAAAAATAACTAAGAAATTCAATTTTTTTTTTTTAATTTTTCACCACACTTCGAATTTGAACAAATGAAGAGAAAAGGAGCAAAACTGGCTAAAACTGAAGGAAACACAAAAAATATCTAAGTTATCGGCGCATCCATTATTGATTCAATTAAAGTCACTTATATCTCAGACTTATGGCAGACTAGGGGGGGAAAAAGCAGAAACATTGTTTATGATATTTGATTTTCTTTCCTTTTCTTTTTTTTAGGATGCCTTTGACATTTTGGCAGAAAATTACGAATTTTGGGAAAATAAAGGTTCACGTGTGAAATTTATGAGGGCATCTGCAATTCTGAAATCCCTTCAATCTCCTATTATTTCCATTAAAGATTTGGAAGGTTTGCCACTTCTAGGGGATGAGATGAAATATATCATTGAGGTAGGGTATGTGTGATTGAAAAGAGTAATATGTGTAATAAAAAATGGATGAGAAATCAGAAAATAATTATAATAGTTATAAGAAAGTATGAAAAATAAGTCTGAAATAAGTTTAAGAAAAAAGTATAAGCAGATTGTTGGGCTGGGGGAGATCTAAAACTATTGCAATGTCCATTTTTGGAACAATCGGTACCAACTTGAATAGATGCTGACTCTTGACTTTCCGCATGGGAAAAATTAGGGGTGTCTCAATGAGGCCTAAAGGGGTGCACATTTCTTTGTAGGTATCTGTAGACACTAGTGATGGGCAGACACAAAGATAACCGGGACTGGTGGACCTAACCGTATTAAAAAAAAATCCGCTTCCGGCCTAGAATTGATTCCGGATATCTGGACAGACTCCGGTCCCCATATTAGTCTATGGGGACTAGAATCTGGCTATTAAAAATGGTGGTAGAAGGGATAGGGAAATAAGAGCAAGTGGGCTGTTCTTAGCGAGGCTCCGGCGCAGCTGTACATTGCTTCCACGGCCGCTCAGTCACTTCCAGGACCGCTCATTTACCTTCATGCATATGCGCTGTGTCGCGGGCAGAGGAGGGGACGCTGCGCTCTCCCACTGCTCGGGTCCGGCTGCCGCTTCTGGTGCGGCCTGCTGCTGCTTGGTGGCTCGAGCGATGGGCCGGATCCCGGGGACTCGAGCGGCGCTCCTCGCCCGTGAGTGAAAGGGGTTTGGTTTTTGGGATAGTTTATTGTCCGTGACGCCACCCACGGTTGTGGTGATTGTAGGGACACCACCGCTGCTCTGTATGGGAATCCCTGGAGCGGTGACAAGGAGCAGCAATGTTGTTAGTTCTCCCCTCCATGGGTAGGGGGGGTTGGTTGGTCCCGGGGCCCAGTGATGGGGTTGGGATGGTGGACAGGCGGGTTATGGGGCCTGTGGAGGTGCAGGGACGCAGGGGTAGCGCTGTGCCGCACGGCACGGAGGTACTCACTCAGCCCAAGAATGATGACACAGTTCACGGTAAACAAACGGCTGATTGGATGGGTCCCTCGGACGGCTACGGTGCTGATGTTCCCTGCAGTTAGCTGTGACGGTCACTTCCCTGCACCTAAGTACGGTTCTTTGGTAGCGATGGATTCCCACCGGTAACCCGCTCCCCAGCTTGGATATGGGCCGGAGGAGCCCCACTCTTGCCCGCAGGCGCTGGCCCTGGGAAACTGGTGCCTTGGCGGTGGCGGTGTCTCCCCTCTACGGTCGGACGGTTGCCTTCAATCGAGACTTTGTTGCTGGGAGACCCGAAGGTCCCCTACACTGACGGATTTGGCAAATTCTGGCGACTCCTAGCCTTGCCGGGATCCGAAAGGCCCCTGCCGCTGGTGCTGACTGTTCTTTGTATACCGCTCCGGTACCGCCGGGCCACCACCCGTCCACGGTCCTTTCGGCAACCTCCGAGCAGTCTCTCCTGCAGAAGGTCACCACCGTCTGTCAACCTTGCTGTCTCAGTCCGAAGCACACACCCGGACTAACTTCAGGCTTCTTGCTGTCACTTTTCTCCTACTACTTCCACTGCTGTCACTTGCTCCTCTACCACTTCCATCAACTTCAAACTCCAAACTCTATCTGCCTGGTTTTCCCGCCTCCAGGGTGGGAACTCCTCGGTGGGCGGAGCCAACTGCCTGGGCCACCCCCTGGTGTGGACATCAGCCCCTGGAGGAAGGCAACAAGGGTTTCTGGTCTGACCTTGGTGTTCCTGCAGGGAATGTGGGGTGCGTGTGGTGTTATGACCTGTGACCCCTGGCTTGCCCAGGGCGTCACAGCTGCTTCCCCCACCCATCTCCTAGACACTCCTCTGATGAGGAGCTATGTAATGCTGGAGAAACCCTTTAACCTTATAGGTCAGGGTATGTTCACATATTTTTCATACTTTTTTCCTTGTGGTTTTTAATGTCTTTCTTTTTACAAAGTTTTTGCAGTGGAAACATGCCAAAAGCAATATCGTTTTGATACACCCCAAATTATTATTCTTAAAAATCCATAAAAAATTATGTCAAAAGTGTAAAAAGTTTAAAAAAAACATCAAAACAGTCCAAAAAACACGCATTCTTACAAAACTATGACAAAAAAAACTTTGAGATTTGGATTCGAAAAATCAATGCAAAAAAATCTCAAAAGTTCACACTACGTCTTTTTTCGGTAGTCAAAAACATCTATGCTTCAGGGATTGTGCTTTTTCTCTGGAATTTTGCAATCCTGAAGCTTCTTTTCTTTTGTATTGTCTGATAATTTCTTGTGAACTTTTTCATTGTTTACTTCCCGTTAGCGTTTTTTCTTTTTAGCATTATTGGGCATTTTTTGTACCATTTTTGTACAATTTTTGTAACATTTTTTAAGCAAAAACACTGACAAAGTCTAAACATTTACTGAGCGTCTTTTTAGTGTTCCCATTGTCTTTTGTTATAAAGGATTGAACTTCTTCAGATCAGAAAATGCCAGACAGATGTACATTACTAATTTTAAGAGTGAAGCATTTAGAAGATATGAACATGTTCTTTTCCATATAAATAATAATAATAGGAACATTACTTTCATAATTTTGTTAGCAATTTTGTCACCCTTATTTTTAACGGACTCAATCTATAGAAGGCAGAAAAAGGCATAGTGTGAATATACCTTTACTGTTTTGTTTGCATTAGTTTATTTCACTCAATTTTATGCACTCAGTAGAGGAGCACAATCATTATTTTGGACCCCAATGTAAAATCTGTAACAGAGCCCCTAAACACAGTATGTATCTTTTAAAATGTTGTTGTCTTTTTTTTTGGAAAAGGGGACATTGGACCTATTCCAGCAACAGGTGCCAGGTGCAAAGTCTACATGTGCATCCTGTGAAGCTACACCAATAATGCTGAGTTACTTTGTATTTACTCAATGTCATGAAAAATTCAAATGAACACAATATTTTGTGAAAAAAATGGCTCCAGATAGTTATAGTTATTAATTAGATGTGCTAACACTGCTCTCTGGTTTTCCAATAAATACCATAAAGGGCATCGGTCAGTAGGATCAACCTTTCTAAGCTGTCTATATGGGCATGCAGGTCTTATGCGGGCTTTACACGAGACGAGCTTTCGTGCGATGCATCGTCGGGGTCACGGTTTTCGTGACGCACATCCGGCATCGTTCACGACGTCGTATCGTGTGACACCTCCGAGCGATGCAGTATCGCTCATAAATCGTGAGTCGTGTACTCGTCGCTCAGTTTTCAAAAATTGTTTAATTAAAATGGCGCTGGTTGTTCATCGTACCCGGGGTAGCACACATTGCTCCGTGTGACACCCCGGGAACGATGAACACAGCTTACCTGCGTCCCATGGCTCCTGGCGGCTATGCGGAAGGAAGGAGGTGGGCGGGATGTTTACGTCCTGCTCATCTCCGCCCCCTGCTTCTATTGGCCGGCCGCTGTGTGACGTCTCTGTGACGCCGAACATCCCTCCAACTTTAGGAAGAGGAGGTTCGCTGCCCACAACAAGGTCGCTCAGCAGGTAAGTACGTGTGACAGGGGTTTCACGACTTTGTGCAACACGGGCAGCGATTTGCCCGTGACGCACAAACGACGGGGGCGGGTACGATCGATCGTGAAATCGCCTCGTGTAAAGCAGGCTTTAGGAAGCTGGATAAAGTGATACTTTGATATCTGCAATCTGATGTCTTGTTCCAGACACATCCACATTTCTTTCAATATGTAAATGAGCTTTTAAGATCTATGTGCCAGACATAGAGTTAGTTCCCTTATTAGAAATGAAAGTGGCATTACCAGTGCGAGACATGTAATGACTGACAGTCTGCTCTTCTAATCTTCAGGTCTCACACTGCATGAAAGCTATATAGGATATACTTAGAAAAATGAAGATTCTGTGTGCAAATATTGGCCAATTCTTGTGTACCCATCAAACGCGGCAAGGTGACCTTTCTTTGTTAGACAGCCTCCTATTCGGACTGTGCTCTCTGCCCTTCAGTCACAGGGTGGTTTTAATTAGTGTCAGATCCTATCTGCCTATATATTTGTAGACTTTTAGTCCACGAAAAGCATGACACTAGGATAGGGTCCCATCAAAAAAAGGTCACCTTGTGTAATGGGTGTGTTACGGGTGACAGTCAGTCATGTGGTTTCTGGCAATAGAAGGTCACAGCGTTTGGCTGCACAAAATGCTCCCTGACTTTCTATTGTTCCTGCTGTTAGTATTCATTGTACTAGGTAGACTTCCTGCTGGGTTTTCATCTATTCCCCTTTAAAGCTGGGTTCACACATAGCGACAGCGACAACGACGTCGCTGTAACGTCACCATTTTCTGTGACGCAGCAGCGACCTTGTAAGTCGCTGTTATGATCGCTGCTTAGCTGTCAAACACAGCAGAAGCAGCAGCGATCATAACGACATGCAGCGCTGTGCTACATGTGCAGAGAGCAGGGAGCCGCGCACACTGCTTAGCGCTGGCTCCCTGCACTCCTAGCTACAGTACACATCAGGTTAATTACCCGATGTGTACTGCAGCTACATGTGCAGAGAGCAGGGAGCAGGCAGCATTAGAGTGGCGGACGCTGGTAACGAAGGTAAATATCGGGTAACCAGGGAAAGGTCTTCCCTTGGTTACCCGATGTTTACCGTGGTTACAGCTTACCGCAGCTGCCAGACGCCGGCTCCTGCTCCCTGCTCGCTTCATTTCGTCGCTCTCTCGCTGTCACACACAGCGATGTGTGCGTCACAGCGGGAGAGCGACGACCAAAAAATGAAGCTGGACATTCAGCAACGACCGGCGACCTCACAGCAGGGGCCAGGTCGTTGCGGGATGTCACACACAGCGACAGTGACGGGACGTTGCTGCAACGTCACAGAAAATGGTGACGTAGCAGCAACGTCGTTGTCGTCGTCGCTGTGTGTGACACCACCCTAAGACCTAGTGGAGCCCTCCTTCCATCCAGCTGCTGATTATCAGTATTCTCCATGTGCTTAAATACTCCCATCTTCCCTGGACTTGTGCTTGTGATATTCAGTTCATTCAAACTCTGGTTGCAAGCAGGTGGCTTGTACTCCTCTGTGCTATCGTTGCTTAAAACTTTTCTGAACTTCTACCTGAGTCATCTGTAGATAAGTAGTTCATGCAGTTTTCCCCTGTGTGTCTTATTGTGTCTTCTCTAGTGTTCAGTTGGGTTGATGAAGAGCTCATCCCACCCGTTTCCTATTTAAGGCCCAGCACTAGGGATATCTAGGGTCAGGTATCCGGCTTGGTATATAGGTGCGGAACCTGTCTAGGGTGGTGAGGGACCCCAGGGACCAGCAGTAGGTTTGGTCAGGGGTCACATCTCCCCCTCTCTAGATAAAGGGTTTCCCTTCCCCTCACTTTCGCCGTTTGCTTGATCCTTCCCCATACCGAGCATGACACCTTGCCGTGGTTGATGAGCACATAAGAATTGGCCAATTTTTGCGTAAAGAACCTTTATTTTTTTAAGTATGTCTCACACTGGTAATGTCTCCTATCATTTCAAGTAAACTCTTGAGGCAGATTCTTAGGGAGCTTTATGTCCGACCCATAGATCTTAACAGCTCATTTACATATGAAGAAAAACATGGATTTCTCTGGAATAAAACATCATATCACAGATAATAAGGTATCATTTCGTTAGCTTTCTATGATCTACATGCTCATATAGCTAACTTAGGAGGGTTTATCCTACTGACAGATTTCCTTTAATAGCTTTTTTTACATACTACTAGCTGATTGGCTGATTTTTAGGCTTCCTGTACAGCAACGAATGTAATTGGACAAGACCATCTATGCAAGAATCTATAAGCTCCATCCTATACACTATGGTGCTTCTCTTTAGGTGGTAGAGAAGCGTTTATGGCCCCTTTGTGTTTTAGGACCCAAATGTCTATGCTACTCTACTAATGCACACCGTATAATTACCTACATTAAATCTTGGTTTAATTAGGTTAATTATTTACTGAAATTTAGTCTTGATTACATTATTTAATTACAGTCACATATACCTTGAAGTGATCAAGATTTGTACTTCAACCATTTGCAAGAGGCTTCAGACTAAGTTGAACCTTTTTATTTTTTTTTTACATTGAATAATGAGAGACTAAAAATTATAAAGACTACATTAAGTTGAACGTTTTGAAAAGAATAAAACAACATATTGGAAGTGTCTTTTATATATCGCTCAATATAACTGAAGGTTTGTGAAATTATCTGACTGAATAAAATGTTTTTTATCATTAGGATATCCTTGAAGAGGGACAATGTTGCCGAGTTGTAGAAGTGCAGAATTCGGAGCGATATAAAGCATTTAAGGTATAGTATTCATTTATTAATCAGTCATTTATTAGTCATGTCATTAGGTGTTGTCCCTAGAACAAGGGATGATGTATGATAAAATGTCAGGGTGAAGACATACAACGCCGGACGACGGCGGGCCGTTTCGTAAACAAGTTGCTTCTACGGGTCCAGTAAGGTTAGTTGCGTGATATCCACCCTCTTATACGAGGTAGGTAGCGTCACCAGGTGATTAAAATACATTTAAATGAACTGACACCAGTTACAATTTGAAAAAAGCAGATATACGATAATAAATATATCAGACCAAATATAAAACGTCAACATCATGACATCAAAAAGGGCATACCGGAGATAAGGAACATAAGTATACATTATATACTCTTTACATCATTCTTACAAATGTTTACAAAAGGAGAGATTACATGATCATAAATGTAATTGAGAGTGCGACCGTTTCTGCCTACACTTTGGATATCTTCATGGTCTATACCTTGGGACACGGACCCGGATCTCATATGCTCCATCAGAACTGAGCGGTCAGCCTATTTTATATAAAATAGATGTATGTAATGCAAAGAAAAAAAACCCTCTAATAGCGCAGCTGTATTCAGGCTCAGACTGGCCCGCCAGAGACCTGGAGCATCCTCCATTGAGTCCCTTTTGCAGTAGTATGTCTCTTAAGGGTGATTACATGCTGCGACATCGCTAGCGATTGCTAGCGATGTCGCAAGCGATAGCACCCGCCCCCGTCGTTCGTGTGACATTTGTTGATCGCTGCCGTAGCGAACATTATCTCTCACGCACATACCTTTTCAGCGACGTCGCTGTGACCACCGAACAATCCCTCCTTAAAGGGGGAGGTGCGTTCAGCGTCATAGCGACGTCACTGCGGCGTCACTAAGCGGCCATCCAATAGCAGAGGAGGGGCAGAGATGAGTGGCCGGAACATCCCGCCCACCTCCTTCCTTCCTCATTGCCGGTGGACGCAGGTAAGGAGATGTTCATCGTTCCTGCGGTGTCACACATAGCGATGTGTGATGCTGGAGGAATGACGAACCACCAGTGGCATGCACCACCAACAATATTATGAAAAGGAGCGACGTGTCAACGGTCAATGATTTTTTACGCTTTTGCAATCGTTGATCGTCGCTCCTTGGTGTCACGCGCTGCGATGTCGCTGACGGCGCCGGATGTGCGTCACTAACGACGTGACCCCGACGATATATCGTTAGCGATGTCGCAGCGTGTAAAGCACAGAAGTCATAATACAAACTTTGTGCGTTTGCCCTATACTAGGCTTATAATAGTTCACAATATAGACTACAGTTCAAACGTTTGGGGTCACCCAGACAATTTTGTCTTTTCCATGAAAAATCATACTTTTATTTATCAAATGAGTTGCATAATGAGTAGAAAGTAGAGTCCAGACAGTGACGAGGTTAGAAATAATGATTTTTACTTGAAATAATAATTTTCTCCTCACACTTTGCTTTGGTCACAGAATTCTCCTTTGCAGCAATTCCAGCTATGCAGACCTTTGGCATTCTAGCTGTTAATTTGATGAGGTAATCTGGAGATATTTCACCCCATGCTTCCAGAAGGCCCTCCCACAAGTTGGATTGGCTTGATGGGTACTTTTTGTGTACCATTTGGTCAAGCTGCTCCCACAACAGCTCAATAGGGTTGAGATCTGGTGACTGGGCTGGCCACTCCATTACAGATAGAATACCAGCTGCCTGATTCTTCCCTAAATATTTCATGCCTAATTTGGAGGTGGCTTTTGGTCATTGTCCTGTTGTAGGATGAAATTGGCTCCAATCAAGCGCTGTCCACAGGGTATAACAGGGTGTTGCAAAATGGAGTGATGGCCTTCCTTATTCAAAATCCCTTTTACCTTGTACAAATCTTCCACTTTACCAGCACCAAAGCAACCCCAGACCATCGCATTACCTCCAAAATGCTTGACAGATGGCGTCAGTCACTCTTCCAGCATCTTTTCAGTTGTTCTGCATCTCACAAATGTTCTTCTGTGTGATCCAAACACCTCAAACTTTGATTTTTCTGTCCATAACACTTTTTTATAATCTTCCTCTGTCCAATGTCTGTGTTCTTACATATTAATCTTTTCCTTTTATTAGCCAGTCTCAGATATGGCTTTTTCTTTGCCACTCTGCCCTGAAGGCCAGCATCCCGGAGTCGCCTCTTCACTGTAGACCTTGACCCTGGCATTTTGCGGGTACTATTTAATGAAGCTGCCAGTTGAGGACCTGTGAGGCATCAATTTCTCAAACTAGAGACTCTAATGTACTTGTCTTTTTGCTCAGTTGTGCAGCGCGGCCTCACACTTCTGTTTCTACTCTGCTTACAGCCTGTTTGTGCTCTCCTCTGAAGGGAGTAGTACACACCATTGTAGGAAATCTTCAGTTTCTTGGCAATTTCTAGCATGGAATATCCTTCATTTCTAAGAGTAGACTGTTGAGTTTCACATGAAAGTTCTCTTTTTCTGGCCATTTTGAGAGTTTAATGGAACCAACAAATGTAATGCTCCAGATTCTCAACTAGCTCAAAGAAAAGGTCAGGCTTTCTCTAATCAGCAAAATTGTTTTCAGCTCTGCTAACATACTTGCACAAGGGTTTTCAAGGGATTTCTAAACATCCATTAGCCTTCTAACACAGTTAGCAAACACAATGTACCATTAGAACACTGGAGTGGTGGTTATTGGAAATGGGCATTTATACACCTATGTAGATATTGCATTAAAAAACAGACATTTGAAGCTACAATACTAAATTACCACATTAACAATGTATAGAGGGGATTTCTATTTAATTTAATGTTAGCTTCATTGAAAAAAATGTGTTTTTCTTTCAAAAATAAGGAAATATCTAAGTGACCCTAAACTTTTGAACTGTAGTGTAGATTAAAAAAAAATGACAAAACATTGGGCTTTATCCACACACAATGGTAGATTAATTAAAGGGATTTTCTGGTTACACAAAGTTGTCACCTACCCATGTGATAGGTGATATAACTTCTAAATCGGTGGTGGTCACACAGCTGGTACCCCCAAGCCAGAATGTGACACTTTTGTTCCCTACCTGAACGGTGCCGAAGAGCCGTCTGCCACTCCATCATCCTCTGTGGGATTGCCGGAGATTGTCGAACAAGATTTTCATATGCCAGTCTAAAAATAATGTGCATTGGGATGAGTTGCAGTGATTTTTTTTTAAGATGCATGCATTTGGTTCAAACTGCCTGAAAGTTAGTCCCTTTTTACACTGCGTTCCTCTCCCTTTTCAGTGGTCTCATCGAGAATTCTATTTCGAACCCCCTGCAAAACGGGTTTCGGACGTATGCGCCAACGGGGCCACTGGCTATAATGGTGCAGATGCAGTCACCGTGTGCTCCATTTTCAGGCGTATATGCTTACTGGAGGTGGACACCAAGACGCATACTACTACATCTGTATGTCCACCTCCAATAGGTGTATTTCCCCGAAAATGGTGCATGACAGAGCACACCATGACTCCGTCTGCACCATTATAGTAATTGGCCCCTTCGGCGCATACATCCAAAACCGGTTTTGCTGGGGGTTCAGATGGAAGCCCCGATGAGAGAGAAACGCAGTGTGAAATCGGCCTTAAGCGGGCTTTACACGAGGCGATAGATTGTGCGATATGTCGTCGGGGTCACGGTTTTCGTGACGCACATCCGGCATACCGCACGACGTCGTCTCGTGTGACACCTCCTAGCGATGCAGTAATGCTCACTAATCGTGAGTCGTGTACTCGTCACTAGGTTTCATAAAATTGTTTAATTAAAATGGCGGAGGTTGTTCATCGTTGACGTGGCATCACACGTTGCTCCGTGTGACACCACGGGAAAGATGAACAGCAGCTTTACCTGCCTCCCGCGGCACCCGACGGCTTAATGGAAGGAAGGAGGTGGGCGGGATGTTTACATCCCGCTCATCTCCGCCCCTCCGCTTCTATTGGCCGCCTGCCGTGTGACGTCGCTGTGACACCGAACGTCCCGCCCACTCCAGTAAGTGGACGTTCGTCGCCCACAGCGAGGTCGTCCGGAAGGTAAGTATGTGTGACGGGGGGTAAACGAGTTTGTGCGCCATGGGCAACTAATTGCCCGTGATGCAAAAACGACGGGGGCGGGTACGATCGATTGTGCTATCGCACAATCTATCGTCTCGTGTAAAGCAGACTTTAGAGAATAACATTTACTAAAGCCCAACGCAGATAGATGCCAACTGAAAATTATAGCGTGCATCCGTTTAAATAGCTCTAACATTTAAGGGGTTATCTTACCCCATACGAGATCAACATGATTTAGGGGTCGAAACCCTGATTACAGAGATACGTCACTTACTGAGCTGTTTGCAGCCATTTTGATAAAATCGCAATTTTATCTGCTGCAGATCTAGCAGTTCTCTGAATTCTGAGCTCTGTATAACCCCACGCACATCATTGATTAACACCTTTCTACATACACTGTGCATAGGCAGAAAGATGCCAATCAGATCTGTGGTGAGGTTAGGGTTGTGGCTGTATAAATATGATGTATGAATATGGAGGAATACCCAACAGCATATTTACTAGTCCTCTAATGATAATCTGCTGCTGATTAAACAGTTATTTTATCAAAACTACAACAAGCAGCCTAGTAAGTGACACATCGCTGGATTCAGGGTCTCCATTATGCCGCTCTCAAACTACATGGCAAAAATCTGGTGACAGATCCCTTTGAATATATAAATGGTCAAGGTCCACCATGGAGGGAACTATTAGGAGGTCCTTCTTTCCAAGATATCAAAATGTCCAACTGTGCCAGGACGTATTGAAAGCAAATATTTTTTAGATGACAATAAAATAATCTGCAAGTAAATCTCATAAATTAAAAATAACATTCTAGTAATTTCAATTTACCTGGCGGTCTAACCCTTTTTATGATCGTTTCCACGTTCTCTATGACAGAATTAGCTCCAATATTATTTCCTCTGCAGATGTTAATGAAACCGTGTGCCATATTCCGATGGTGCCTTAAAAAATAATAAATGGAAAATAATTAAAAATACCAGATATAAATCTCTTTTAATGAGAATTGCAATAATGTGCCTGGAGGAAATGTACCAACGCCGTTCTCAATAAGAATAGCCAATATTAGAGTTAAATTACTTTGGAACATTGTCACTTTTTATTGCAGTCGGCTCGTGCAGTCTACTACAAAGAAAATATTAGTTTGCAGACACGACTGGAAATATTGCATCCATAGCATAAAAATTTATTGACTCTGACTTTTGAAACTATCAGAAACATATTGAGAATAATAAATTTGCATCTGATCATTCTTGGATATGAACCAAGCGCAAGGAAAATTTGTTTTCGAATGAGTTTTTGGTCTTATATCTTGTTGTAGAATTAAAGGGGTTGTCCACTACTTTTACACTGATGGTCTATCCTTAAGGCCCATTTACACGCTATGAAATCGCTAGCGAGCGTACCACCCCCCCCCCCGTCGTTTGGGCATCACGGGCAACTCGCTGCCCATGGCGTACAATTTCACTAACACACGTCACACATACTTACCTTCCTAGCGACGTCGCTGTGGACGGCGAACAACCTCTTTGTTAAGGGTGAGGTCACAGTGACGTCACACAGCGGCCGACCAATAGAAGCAGAGGGGCAGAGAGCAGACGCATTAGCGACACGCCCACCACTTGCCGGAGGATGCAGGTAAGCTGTTGTTCGACGTTCCTAGGGTGTCACACGTAGCGATGTGTGCTGCCTCAGGAACGACGAACAACCTGCGTCCACAACGACCAACGAGATTTTAAAAATGAACGACGTGTCAACGATCAACGATAAGGTGAGTATTTTTGATCGTTAACACTCACTCGGAGCTGTTACACACAACGACGTCGCTAACGATGCCGGATGTGCGTCACGAATTCCGTGACCCCGACGACATATCGTTAGCGAAATCGTTGTGTGTAAATGGGCCTTTAGGATAGGTCAGCAATGTCTGATTGGCCAGGGTTCGAAACCCCGCACCCCCGCTGATCAGCTGTTCTCATCCCTGGCGGCAGCAGCAGGTAGCCGGAAATGCTAGTTCCAGATCTGCTCCGTCTTCTGATAGTGGCCATGGCCGTATACACCACATCCGCCTCTTATTAATTTGAATGGGAGGTGTATATGCAGTACCCGACCACGGCCGCTACAGAAGACGGAGCAGTGCCGCAGCTGAGCATTTTTGGCTCACTGCTGCTGCCGCTGGGACCGAGAGCAGCTCATCGGCGAGGGTGCGGGGTGTCAGACCCGGGACGATCAGACATTGATGACCTATCCTAAGGATAGGCCATCAATGTAAAAGTAGTGGACAACCTCTTTAAAGCAAATTTGTTTCTAGAATATAATAGGAGATTGCTTAAAGTGACTTTGAAGCCCCTAAACTATAATAATCAGATTCAAATATGCTGATTACAAATTTGTCATTTTATCTTTTTACTAGACTGCATTTATCCTGTTGTGTGATCACAAACGAGTCATGTACATGGATGAGACGGATGAGACAGACGTTACCCATGCAGATGCTCCATATAAGTAAAGCTGGCTTGTCAGGGGATGGGAATTTCTCCCAAGTCCCCTATGTAAATGAGCCTTTCGTTTTGCCGTGCGTTCATCTTTTTCCATGGATAGAGGAGAAAGCCATTGCTAGAGTAATCTGGCAGTGGCTTATTTCCAATGAAGACAAAATGATTGGCTGTTAATGTTCCTACAGCCCGATCACACATCTTTCCAAACATCATCTGCTAGGGTAAAGTCAGTAGACCATCCCCCCTATACACATCAGTTGGTCTGTCTTTCCCATTGAAATTGATGGATTTGGCTTATTTTCATCTAATATATATGGTGAGCCTTAGATGGTTGAAGATAAAAAAAATCATAAACTGTTATCAACGCCTTTTAATCACTTTATCTGAACACCTAGCAAGTCACCCATACACTTTAGATAGCTGTTGGCCAAATATTGGTTCAGAGAATCATTTTGCTGGCATCTATCTTACCCAACTCTTCCCAACATCTCTAGCGGTGGCAACAAAAGGATCGACAATCCAAATTTGGACAAGATTCTTCACTGTAAGAGCAGTGAGGCTATGGAACTCTCTGCCACATAATGTTGTAATGGTTGACTCTTTACTAAAATTTAAGACAGGCCTGGATTCCTTTCTTGAAAAATATAATATTATGGGTTATATGCACTAGATTCTGTGATGGGGCGTTGATCCAAAAAACTAGTCTCATTGCCCTATGTGGAGCCGGGAAGGAATTTTTAACCTAATATGGAGCTTACTGTCTGCCCTAAGTGTTTTTGCCTTCCTCTGGATCAACATGTTAAGCTCTGGGTTGAACACAATGGATTTAAGTCTACCTTTAACCTAAGGGGTACTTCTCACATAGCGAGATCGCTGCTGAGTCACAGGCTTTGTGACGTACCAGTGACCTCATTAGCGATCTCGCTGTGTGTGACACTAAGAAGCGACCTGGCCCCTGCTGTGAGATCGCTGATCATTACACACTGTTCTGGCTCATTTTTTGCTCATTGGTCTCCTGCAGGGCAGCACACATCGGAGTGTTTGACGGCGGGAGACCAACGAGCACCGACTCTGTGTAAGCAGCGTACGCTGGTAACCAGGGTAAATATCGGGTAACTAAGCAAAGCACTTTGCTTGGTAATCTGATATTTACCCTGGTTACCAGCGTACACCGCTTGCAGGCTGCCCCCGGCATTGAAGTCTGGCTCATGCGCACTATAATACTTTGATCTGCCCTGCTCAGGGCAGATCAAAGTGTGCCTGGGCAGGACTTCAATGCCGGCCTGTGTGCATGACGTAGGACACGTCATGCACCCCGTCTTCAGAAGCAGGAGGACAAAGATGGCCGAAAGAGAAGGCGCCGCACTCAGAGAACGGAGACACCCATATGACCAGTCTGCACCGAACTGACCATTAGGTGAGTATTATAAAGTCATTTTTATGTTCTACATAGCGGCCTGGGCTCTTATATACAGCATGTCAGAATGTTGTATGTAAGAGGTCACTGGTGGTGGCCGCAGCTTATAGGCCCCAAATCTGGTGACAGGTTCCCTTTAAATCTAATGATAGCTAAAATAAACTGCATATCACAGGTAAAGCACAAAATAGCTGCAAAGCTACCTAAACAAGGCAACGTTGTCCACAGGCTTTTGCCGATAATACCTTATGAAGAATCAGAGTAGTGTTGTTTATGGGAAAAAAATCAGACTTTGTTTTTCAGAATCTTTTATAACCATTTTAAGCTATAGTTCCTTAATATAGTGTTATTTTCCAAAATTATAACTCTAGCTGCAGAAGTGCATAATAAGATGTGTGCAGAAGGAAATCTAATACTGCATGCTTGACCTTCAGGACGCACGTTGTATCCCTATAAAATAAAAATAACAAGTTCTCATTATTTTTTATGGATTTTCGTTGTTTATACAGTAAGGTATGAAAGTAGTTCAATGCACTTAAAATATCATCCAAATATCTGCTGTTATGATAAGATCAGAGGCCTATCTTCAAGTTTCTGGGCTCCACTGCAAAATCTGCATCAGATCTCCTCCATATCCCATATGGCCTGTTAATACTGGTGTCCTCAATGAAACTCTTGGAAGTGCTGGGCACTCTATGGGTAGCATATTGTAAGCTAATGTGGAAAGGGGACACCCAAAAATTAAATTTGTCATACCCTCCGTGGCTAGGCAGCGTCAAATCCCTTAGGTTTCACCCAGGGTACTCCCTGGCCTTGGCACTCCTGTACCGGACTTTTTCTTGTCTTGCACCCAGCTGGTTTTTATATATTTATTTCAATTGTTTACTGTCATATTTTATTGATATACTAATAAAGTTTATTTTAATTGAGGTTTGAGGATTTCTGTTACTTTTATTTACACTCTTCCCTATTTTGATAATTACTTAGCATGTTTTAAAGAAGGAGGAGATGAACAGAACAGATTGATATACAGTGCCTACAAGTAGTCTTCAACCCCCTGCAGATTTAGCAGGTTTGATAAGATGCAAATAAGTTAGAGCCTGCAAACTTCAAACAAGAGCAGGATTTATTAACAGATGCATAAATCTTACAAACCAACAAGTTATGTTGCTCAGTTAAATTTTAAAAAATTTTCAACATAAAAGTGTGGGTCAATAATTATTCAACCCCTAGGTTTAATATTTTGTGGAATAACCCTTGTTTGCAATTACAGCTAATAATCGTCTTTTATAAGATCTGATCAGGCCGGCACAGGTCTCTGGAGTTATCTTGGCCCACTCCTCCATGCAGATCCTCTCCAAGTTATCTAGGTTCTTTGTGTGTCTCATGTGGACTTTAATCTTGAGCTCCTTCCACAAGTTTTCAATTGGGTTAAGGTCAGGAGACTGACTAGGCCACTGCAACACCTTGATTTTTTCCCTCTTGAACCAGGCCTTGGTTTTCTTGGCTGTGTGCTTTGGGTCGCTGTCTTGTTGGAAGATGACATGATGACCCATCTTAAGATCCTTGATGGAGGAGCGGAGGTTCTTGGCCAAAATCTCCAGGTAGGCCGTGCTATCCATCTTCCCATGGATGCGGACCAGATGGCCAGGCCCCTTGGCTGAGAAACAGCCCCACAGCATGATGCTGCCACCACCATGCTTGACTGTAGGGATGGTATTCTTGGGGTCATATGCAGTGCCATCCAGTCTCCAAACGTCACGTGTGTGGTTGGCACCAAAGATCTCGATCTTGGTCTCATCAGACCAGAGAACCTTGAACCAGTCTGTCTCAGAGTCCTCCAAGTGATCATGAGCAAACTGTAGACGAGCCTTGACATGACACTTTGAAAGTAAAGGTACCTTACGGGCTCGTCTGGAACGGAGACCATTGCGGTGGAGTACGTTACTTATGGTATTGACTGAAACCAATGTCCCCACTGCCATGAGATCTTCCCGGAGCTCCTTCCTTGTTGTCCTTGGGTTAGCCTTGACTCTTCGGACAAGCCTGGCCTCGGCACGGGTGGAAACTTTCAAAGGCTGTCCAGGCCGTGGAAGGCTAACAGTAGTTCCATAAGCCTTCCACTTCCGGATGATGCTCCCAACAGTGGAGACAGGTAGGCCCAACTCCTTGGAAAGGGTTTTGTACCCCTTGCCAGCCTTGTGACCCTCCACGATCTTGTCTCTGATGGCCTTGGAATGCTCCTTTGTCTTTCCCATGTTGACCAAGTATGAGTGCTGTTCACAAGTTTGGGGAGGGTCTTAATTAGTCAGAAAAGGCTGGAAAAAGAGATAATTAATCCAAACATGTGAAGCTCATTGTTCTTTGTGCCTGAAATCTTAATACTTTTTCTTCTGTGCCCCTCCGTTCCAAAGTTATGCCATCCGGAAATAAAGATGTACATTTTCCCTTCAGCTAACAGGGCGTGTACCACAGAACTTCCTTCTCTTTTCACCTCTGACACTGGCCAATCACAACATGGCCACGCCCACAGAGAAGTTTTGTGGTACACGCCCAGTGAGTTGAAGGGAAAAGTTGCACCTTTATTTTCGGAGGGTTTAACTTTGGAACGAAGGGTCACAGAAGAAAAAGAAAAACTGTTCCAGAATCAGTACATGAGCACCATTTCAAAAATGTAATCAGTTTTTTTTTTAAAAAAATCAAATGACAGATTCACTTTAAGTTTTGACTTGACTGATCCATTAACTTATTAAATGTTTTGTTTTTTTTAATTCAACAGGTTTTTACATCTATCTTTGGAGTGGGGCTGAAGACTGCAGAAAAGTGGTACAGAATGGGGCTTAGGACATTAGAAGATATAAAAAACAAAATGGATTTGAAACTTACCAGCATGCAGAAACATGGTAAAATTTACTTATATTGATCATGTTTAGTTATAATATTTACTGAAAAAGACCGACTTTGTAGAGAAATACTGTAGTTCTATAGTAATACCTGAGGAAAGCTTGGACGACAGTGCATATAGACTAATGAACTATATGCCTGGAGGCTACCCTTGTATGTAGGGTCAATTGGTCAGAAAAATAGACACATGTATCTCTTGTGGCTTCGTCTTCCCTAAATTGGAGGCACATAAGGTTCAAAGTCAAATATAATGTTTTTAGATGCATGCGTGATTTCTGAAATCTGACGCAATTCCGAAAATTATTTTTGTTCTGCGGAAAGTCATGCTGAGACTTTCAATAACCTCTGATCGCAACACACATCCTACAGCTGCTTTGACAGTTTACGAGCCATATACAAGTACCCACTTAATTTTCCATACCTTAAATTGCATCTGCCATGCAAGGCTGAAAATATACACATCCATCACTCATCCAGTAAAGAAATATAATTTTAATACATTTCTCCTTAGTCCAAAGAAATGACATAAAGCCACTTTAAAACTTTCAACCTAGCAAGGAAGAAATATAATAGAAAAGTGGAAGCCGATTGCCCCAGATCTACTCTAACTTCTCTGAATATCTACTAGCTGTAATCTGCCCCATCCAACACCCTCACCAATTACAGTCAGCTACACTAATTATCATCTGTGTCAATTGAACGAAGCTGGTGGATAGCTCATGTTTTTTGATCACAAAATGTTGACCTCACATTTTATTAGATATGGGATTTATGTTTTCATTTCCGTATTTTTCGGACCATAAGACGTACTTTTTTCCCCCCAAATGTTGGGGGAAAGTGTGGGGTGCGTTTTATGGTCTGAATGTGGCTGCGGGGAATGAGGTGCTGCGGTGGAGCGGGTCATCGGGGGCACGAGCAGGCTGTAGCAGCCTGCCGTGACCACGTGGACCCGCTCATTACATATGCACGCCCATCCCCCGGTCCATCATCTCTCAGCGCTGACAGGTGGGCGGGGGGATGAGCGGGGGGTGCGCGCATAATTAACAGCCGGCCCGCATGATCACCCCTGGCAACTACAGCCTGGAATGATCATGTGCGGCTGTATTCACTGCCCCCGTGCATCATTATCAGCGCGGGGTGCAGTGAAACAGTACACTCACTCGTCACCGTGTGTGGAGCCGTCCCCCTGCAGCATCGCGATGTCTTCCTGTCTGTGCCGGTCAGCTGATCTGTGTGGACACTAGCGGCGCGCACAGCGATGACGTCATCGCTGTGCTCACCGCTCTCTACACAGATCAGCTGACCGGCACAGACAGGAAGACATCGCGATGCTGCAGACAATGGTGACGGCTCCACTCAGCAGCGCTACAGCTGAGACAGAGAGGAAGATGATCGGTGCTGCAGGGAGTGAGGAAAGGCAAGTATAAACGTTTATTTTTTTTTTCTGTGCCATAGGATACAGGCCATATACTAGGATGGAGGTATTTTATGAGCAGGATGGGGGTATATTATGAGCAGGATGGGGGTATATGAGCAGGATGGGGTATATGAGCAGGATGGGGGGTATATAGAAAGATGTGGATATATGAGCAGGATGGGATATATGAGTAGGATGGGGGGTATATAGCAGGATGGGGATATATGAGCAGGATGGATTGGAGTATATGAGTATATGAGCAGGATGGGGTATATAAGCAGGATGGGGGGTATATAGCAGGATGGGGGTATATGAGCAGGATGTATGGGGGTATATGAGCAGAATGGATGGGGGTATATGAACAGGATGAATGGGGGTATATGAACAGGATGGGGGTATATGAACAGGATGGGGGTATATGAGCAGGATGGGGGTATATGAGCAGGATGGATGGGGGTATATGAGCAGGATGCTGGTATATGAGCAGGATGGATGGGGGTATATGAGCAGGATGGGGGTATATGAGCAGGATGGATGGGGGTATATAAGCAGGATCATATACAAGACAGGATGATCGTTACCAGAATGGGGTACCTTAGTAGAGAATTTGGGGACATTACCCCCATAACAGTGTCAGCAGCAGATCCTCGCCCCATAACATGACCACATTTTTTGGTTAACATTTTATTTTCCTATTTTCCTCCTCTAAAACCAGGGTGCGTCTTATGGTCAGGTGCGTCTTATAGTCCAAAAAATACGGTAATTGCAGTGCAATGATTCAGTGTAAGTGTATATATACAGTATATTTATATATTGTTCATAACATATGTGCACCTGCACCTTAGTACTATCGGAGCACTGGCCTTATCCAGTATTTACTTCTGCATTACCAAATCTGCAAAACTATTGAGATTGTTGATGGAATGAAAACAAGTCATATCCTTACTGTAGACATAATGGCATCATACTCTTAATGTGGCATGGGGTATTATATCCTTACTGTAAGTGATCAAGGGGAGGATTATATCATTACTGTGGAACATGGTGGGATTATATCATTACTGTAGATATGGTGCGATTATATCATTACTGTGGAACATGGTGGGATTATATAATTACTGTAGATATGATAGGATTATGTCACTACTGTGGAACATGTTGTGATTATATTATTACTTTATACTGTAGAACATAGTGCGATTAAATACGGTAATTAATTTATAAACATGGTGGGATTATATCATTACTGTAGACATGGAGAGATTATATCATTACTGTAAAACATGGTGGGATTAGGCTGCTTTCACACTTGCGTTGTTTTGCATCCATCACAATCCGTTGTGGGACTGATGCAACGGATGCGTTGCAGATAGTGGCACAACTGAAGTGACTGATGCTGCAAAAAAAAAAAGATTTTTTTTTACTGTTTTACTAGTGGCCGGCTTTTGTGAACGATCTACGGATTATATTATTACTGTAGACATTTTGGGATTACATCATTAGTGTGGAACATGGTGGGATTATATCACTACTGTGGAATATTTTGGGATTATATCATTACTGTGGAACATGGTGGGATTTTATCATTACTGTGGAACATGGTGGTATTTTATCATTACTGTAGACATGGTGGGATTATATCATTACTGTGGAACATGATGGGATTATATCATTACTGTGGAACATGATTTGATTATATCACTACTGTAGACATGGTGGGATTATATCATTACTGTGGATCATGGTGGGATTATATCATTACTGTGGAATATTTTGGGATTATATCATTACTGGTGAACATGGTGGGATTATATGTTTATTTTAGACGTGGTGGGATTATATCATTACTGTGGAATATGGTAGGATTATATCAGTACTGTAGACATGGTGGGATTATATCATTACTGTAGACATGATGGGATTATCATTACTGTAGACATGGTGGGATTATTTTACTGTAGACATGGTGGGATATCATTACTGTAGAACATGGTGGGATTATATTATTACTGTAGACGTGGTGGGATTATTTTACTGTAGACATGGTGGGATATCATTACTGTAGAACATGGTGGGATTATTTTACTGTAGACATGGTGGGATATCATTACTGTAGAACATGGTAGGTGACAAGTACTATTGTGATTCCTTTTTTCCCGTGATTCACATTTGAGAAATGTATAATAATTGCAGATTGGTGACACTTTATAACTTTGTATCTTCATTCTACATATTGCAGTCAGTGTTGATACTTCATCCCATGATATCTTCTCACTCGCAGGACTACTTTACTATGAGGACATCCTCAGCTATGTATCTAGGATGGAGGCTGATGCGGTGGCGCACCTAGTGAGGACTATTGTTTGTGAGTTTGTGCCAGATGCAGTTGTGACAGTCACTGGCGGCTTTCGGAGGTAATGTGATACTGACAAGATTTTCATTGCAACAACAACAGGCATATTTCAAAAACTTGGCAGCAATATATTAACCTTGTACATGCACCGCTGATGAACAGATGTTTCATAACAATATTATTCAACATTTGCACAATGCAATTCTAGAATACATAAAACGCGTTTAGGTTGTTTACAAGGCCGGAATACAATATTGTTCTGTTCTGCTTGAAAGGGCATCAGCTATAAAGCAAACAACCCAGAAGAGAAGAATGGAAAAGTGGTACAAAAATAAGTTACAATTAAATCAATTTCCTTTATGAAAGCTAGAAAATAAGTAAAATATATGCAAAATTTGCAGAACTTGTAATATTGTGGTTTTTAAAAAAACAACTTCACTTTATAGAAAATAATTGTCTTAATCACAATAAATACTCTATTAATTTGTAACTATTGGAATAATTCTTTATCATTATTTTAATAAATGTTATAACTAGTGGATCAGTGGGGGCTCATCGGCTTGGACATCCAATGACTCTGAGAATAGGGACTGCCAGAGATAGCTGATTATAGCACTCATTTTTTTTCAGGTCTCCCACACACAATCAATGGAGCAGTGCCACATTTATGCTATACCCTCTTTATGCCTATGGAGGCAATTCAGATCCCTGTTCCTGGGATCGTGTCTGATAGACACCCACCCAGTACTAACACCAATAATTGATGCCAGCTCTCAATTTACAGCTGGCATCAACTCCATAAACCATTACCCCGATTGGCACTGCATCTAGGTCAATTGGAAAGCGTCGGGTTTAGCACCAGAATTGGTGCATTTAATAGATGTGCCACTTCTGAGGTGTCTGCGAGCTGCTATTTTTAGGCTGGGAGGGGCCAAGTAACCATGGGCCTTTCCAGCCTGATAATTCCAGCCCCCAGGTGTCTGCTGTACCTTGCCTGGTTATGAAAAATGAGGGGGACCCCACATGTATTTTTTTTTAATTATTTAAATATTTCAAAAAAAGCAGAGTATGATCCCCTCTATTTTCCATAACCAGCAAAGTTACAGCAGACAACTGAGAGTTGCAACCTGCAGCTGCTGCTTTACCTATCTATCTATCTATCTATCCCTCTTTCTATCTATCTATCCATTACCCATCTATCTATCTATCCCTCTTTCTATCTATCTATCCATTACCCATCTATCTATCTATCTATCTATCTATCTATCTATCCCTCTTTCTATCTATCTATCCATTATCTATCTATCTATCTATCTATTTATCCCTCTATCTATCTATCTATCTATCCCTCTTTCTATCTATCTATCCATTATCCATCTATCTATCTATCTATCCATTATCCATCTATCTATCTATCCCTCTATCTATCTATCTATCTATCTATCTATATATCTATCCCTCTTTCTATCTATCTATCTATCTATCTATCTATCTATCTATCTATCTATCTATCTATCTCTCTATCTATCCCTCTATCTATCTATCTATCTATCTATCTATATATCTATCCCTCTTTCTATCTATCTATCTATCTATATATCTATCCCTCTTTCTATCTATCTATCTATCTTTGCACATCTTTTACACATAAAAAAACATTCATTTCAGTATCATCCGTTTTTTTCCTGGACATGTCACAAGTATGCCATCCATGTGATGTCCGTATTTGATCCATGCTAACTGAAAAAAATGGACATGTCTCCGTGTGGATCGCATGGACATGCAGGTGTGAAGACTCCCATGGATTTTAATTAGTATGCGTGTCAACATGTCTCCAATATGTGTCAAAAGGACACCACACATATCAGAGACATGGATGTGTGAGGGGGGCATTATATTGGGATATTTTCAGTCTATGTCTGTCAGTGTAGATGACACTGATGTGTTAGAAATAAGTTGTTTGTAGGGATAAAAGGCTGTCCATTAGAGCGTATGAGAAATAAATGGCAGGACATGGTCCATCAGCCACATCAGTTCCTTGGAAGGGAGCCCCGAGAACAGACTTTTACATGGCAGACCCCATGGTTTATTTCTTAACTAACTGGCCTATGTTATGTCACTACGTTCATGTTGTGCCAGGCAGGATAATTAAAACTGGTGCTGTGGATGCCATTAGGTAATCGCTGGTTCTCATGGCTCCGGTTCAGCGGCCTCAGATTAATGATGTGGCTGATTGACCATGTCTGTGAATTGATTTTCACCAAGTTTAGTTTCCCGCTTTTTCATCTCAATGGTCCGGCTAATGAAAAATAACCATATAGCCATTGCGGTGGAGATAGGGTGGTAGTATATCATCCTTTTAATACCAACTCCAGTAAAAATGTAGTATACAATGACAACTATTGAGATGAATGTGTGACCTGTTTGTGTTATTACAGGGGGAGGAGGGAGGGAGGGAGGAAGGACAGGCAGCAGACAGGGTCGGGAATAACTAGCAAAACCCGACCCACCTAGTAGATATTCTGTAGCACCTATCAATCAAATAACAGTGCATTTCACAAACTTTACTTGCCTGTATTTCAGAAAGTATACATCCGATCTCACAACTAAAGGTATGTATAGAATCAGCATGATAGCACCAGTATGGCACTGGCTTTAGTTTATATAGGAAAATCCTGGTGGTTGGTTCCCTTTAAGAAGTTTTCTCTTCCAGGAATGATTTTTGTCAGGCACTGTATCATGCTGGAGCCAAATGTTAGGATTCTGCTTTGCTTCCCGTTTCTAGCAGTCATCATGTGACTACAATGACTTTTTTGGGGGGTTACTATAATCCCGAGGATGCATTTGAGAATAAAACATTGTGGTATTATAGTAAATATTTATAAAACATGCAAAAATAATGATGTCCTATAACTATTCCTCCATAACAATAATACTCATTTATTTATTAGTGCGGAGACTCTATCTTTTCCTGCCTACAGATGTGTGTGCATTATTTAGTAGCTCATCATCAACTTGTTCAGAAGTAACATTGGAAACTGATGTTTTTTTACCTCCGCTAGCTAACATGGCCTATTAGTGCGTCTATGCTGCGCCTTTTATTATCTTGATATATCACATTTATTTTCTCTACTATTACAAAGCTGAGCTGTATAACTGGTGACGAGGGAACAAATATATACAATTTGAGATTTCGCCTCATACATATTGTTTAAATTTATAATGGCTTGAGACTATATTAAGATCCACACAAAGATCTATTTTCTTTGCTTTGGGAGGTTTTTGCTAATATATTAGTGAAGTATTGTACAACGTCTCTCTACAGACTAACCTGGAACATGATAAAATGTTGCATGTATAGATTAATATTTAATATTTGTTTACGCAATTATATAAATGAAAAAGTGCAGACTATTAAAGGTGACTTGTCAAAATATTGAGTTGCATACTTTGTAAAAATACATGAGCTCTCCTAAATTTGCTGCTTTTTTCCGTTTTGTGCTGTGTCGCTTCATTGCAGATATGTTTACGTGTGCTCCTTTTGGAGCGCAGCATGGGACGTTTCTTCAGAGTCCTCCCTGTGGATGTAAGCGGACTTTACACGCTACGATATCGTTAATGATTTATCGTCGGGGTCACATTGTTTGTGACGCACATCCGGCGTCATTAACGATATCGCAGTGTGTGACACTTATGTGTGACCTAAAACGATCGCAAAAGTGGCAAAAATCGTTTGCCGCGGAGAGGTCGTCCTAAAACAAAAAATCGTTCTCTTCTAATTAGCGATGTTGTTCGTCTTTCCTGCGGCAGCACACATCTCTATGTGTGACACCGCAGGAGCGAGGAACATCTCCTTACTTGCCTCCACCGGCAATGCGGAAGGAAGGAGGTGGGCGGGATGTTTACGTCCCGCTCATCTCCACCCCGCCGCTTCTATTCGACGGCTGCCGTGTGACGTCGCTGTGACGCCGCACGACCCGCCCCCTTAGAAAGGAGGCGGATCGCCGGCCAGAGCAACGCCACAGGGCAGGTAAGTCCGTGTGACGGGGGTAAGCGAGGTTGTGCGTGACGGGCAGCGATTTGCCCGTGTCGCACAACCGATGGGGGCGGGTACGATCGCTTGCGATCTCGCTAGCGAGATCGCAGTGTTTAAAGCCCGCTTTAGTCTTACACCTCTCTATCCCAGACACTGCCAAATGCAACGCATGGAAAAAAGAAAAGTAAAATACTGAGACTGCTAGACTATCCAGTTTTGTTTGGTAGCTGTAATATCTGCCCTTGACCACAAACTCAGGATGACTGTCACAGACAGACTAGGGATAGCCACCAAGTTGGCAGGACTTCAAGAACCCTGAAACCCTTTAACCTCTGTACAGGGATTTGGAATTACACAAGGTCCAGGAGAGCGCTGCCTATGGAAGACTGCAATCCAGGAAAGAGTGGTCGACAGGCAGGGTCCAAACAAGGAGGCACAAAAAGGGACAAAATCAGCAGGCAAGAGGATGGTCAGGAAATTAGGCTAAGGTCAAGCCAGAGATGGCAGCGAAGTACAAAACACAGCAGGCAGGAGCGTAGTCAGGAAATCAGGCAGAGGTCAAAACCGGAGATGGCCAGGAGGTACAAAAACGGCAGGCAGGAGAGTAGTCAATGAGCAGGCAGAGGTCAAAACACAGGGATCAATAGTGAGAACAGGAACCAGTCACTAGCAGGAATACAAAGCTATCTCTGGTAGTGACCAGCAGACAAGAGGGTGAATTAGAAGGGTGTGCTGTCTTCCCATTAGCTGTAGCTGAATGGTGGTTGTCGCGGGAGGGGGCGCAGGCCACGGCAGGATCTGGGATCGTGGCTGTGGCTTGAGTGGCAGATGGATCCGGGGCTCTTGCAGCAGCCCGTCGCCCACAACAATAATAATATTTGGTTATTTACAAGGGAAGAGTTTGTCAGTGACGCCCCCCGTGGGTTGAGGTGATGGTTGGTGGCACCGCCGCTGCCTTGGTATGGGACGCCCGGGGCTGAGGAAGTGGGGCAGCAGGATGGTATCACCTCCACGGGTAGGGGAGGTGTTGTCCCGGGGCCCAGGTGTAGGTGGGGGGCAGTCCTGGGGCGCCGTCTGCGGCTTGGACCGGATGACACCAGTGTACTCGTTGTTAAATAAACCACACAAAGTCCAAGTAGTAAACCAAGTGCCGAATACCGGTAGCCTCCAGAGGGGTGTGCTCGGGTCCCACACACCGGTTGCAGGGGCCCTTCCTCCTCCACTTTTGTGTTTTTGCCTTGTGTGTTGACTAGTCCGCATGAAACGGGAAAAGTCCGCTCCCGGAGTCTTTGCTGTGGGAGCTGTTGCCCGAGAGATCTGACCCTTGGGATTTTTGCAGGCACCTGCAGATGCCCTATCCCCCGCGGGATGGGCTTCTGTCTCGCTCTATCTGGGCTCACTGGTGGGACAAGACGTGGAATCTTGTCTCCTGCTGGCTAATTGACAAGGGGCTTGAAGCTGTCCTCACCCTAGGATCCAGGCACCCTGACTGTGCACAGCCTCCGGACCGGACTCCCGCTGTCGGCACCGGCGGGCTACAACCCTGCCCCGGTCCACTTAAGGTCTCCCGTGACCGGATCTCCGTCGCCTGTGGCCCTGCTCTGCCGTCTGCCACCTTGTCAGCTCAGGTAGTCCGGTAGTACGGGAGCTACAACCCCCGACTACCACCTCACTCCTCTCACTTCCTCTGTCAGCACTAGACTGCTTGTCTCAACTCCTCCACTCTACTGACGTATTCCCTCCCCTGACACTTCAGAATCCCTAGGTGGGTGTCACCATCTGCCTGGCCCCGCCTACTTGTGTGTCCCTATTGTACTGGGGGGGTTGACTAGGCTTTGTGGCTGGTGTATGTACCTGTGTGTGGGGTTGTGTTGGTATGCTAAGGAGGATAGAGTCCTGCACCTGGAAGATTTGTGCAGTCTCTGTGACAACCTGGTTTTGCCAGGGCGTCACATGATAACTTCAGCTGGAAGACACACACCACCACAGTCAATCAGTGGTAGTGCAGGTCCTAGGGAAACCCAGCTTAGTGGATGAGCAGAGCCTGCGCCCACCAGAGCCACTGGCACCGACTCCTCTCCTATCACCAGCACAGTCCATGGGACGAATACAGCAGGGCCTGGTGACCGAAGCAGAAGTCGCAGGAGCGGACTCCAATGAGGGCGTGAAAGCAGCATCTGGGATGGTGGGGTGAAAGTTAAAATGGTATTTCTTCTCCCAGAAGAAGTAAAGCTAATTTTTTCCTCAATGCTGCACATTTCGAAGGGGCTGAACCTGGTTCAGAAGTTGCACACTATCCCCTTAAAGAGAACTTGATGAAAAATATTGAGTTAAAAACCTTATAAAAATCCCTAGCTTCCATGATTTTCCTGCATTTTTTTGTTTTGAGCTGCATTTCTATTGGAAAGATTGTACTTTTGTAGCACAATATGTGAAATCTCCACTTGGAGTACAACTGAGTCTTTCTTTAGAGTTTGTCTGAGGGACTAAAGGGTTTTTCCCATCTCCAAGATCATATCCCAATATGTAATAGATGTAATAATAATAATAATAAAAATAATAATATTAGCAAATACAGTACCTGCAATTAGAAATGTAGTATAGTTCTCCTGATTAGCCATGTCTCTTACCTCATGTAAGGACATTGCACCTCAGGTATCCATAGTTAAGACCACTAGCAACTAACTAACTGTCCCTATATGTGTAGTCATAACCATGGATACCTAAGCTGCTGCAATGCCCTGCACTTACAGTCATATGAAAAAGTTTGGGCACCCCTATTAATGTTAACCTTTTTTCTTTATAACAATTTGGGTTTTTGCAACAGCTATTTCAGTTTCATATATCTAATAACTGATGGACTGAGTAATATTTCTGGATTGAAATCAGGTTTATTGTACTAACAGAAAATGTGCAATCCGCATTTAAACAAAATTTGACCGGTGCAAAAGTATGGGCACCTCAACATAAAAGTGACATTAATATTTTGTAGATCCTCCTTTTGCAAAAATCACAGCCTCAAGTCGCTTCCTGTAGCTTTTAATGAGTTCCTGGATCCTGGATGAAGATATATTTGACCATTCCTGTTTACAAAATAATTCCAGTTCAGTTAAGTTTGATGGTCGCCGAGCATGGACATCATCCCACAGATGTTCAATGATATTCAGATCTGGGGACTGGGATGGCCATTCCAGAACATTGTAATTGTTCCTCTGCATGAATGCCTGAGTAGATTTGCAGCGGTGTTTTGGATCATTGTCTTGCTGAAATATCCATCCCCTGCGTAACTTCAACTTCGTCACTGATTCTTGCACATTATTGTCAAGAATCTGCTGATACTGAGTTGAATCCATGCGACTCTCAACTTTAACAAGATTCCCGATGCCGGCATTGGCCACACAGCCCCAAAGCATGATGGAACCTCCACCAAATTTTACTGTGGGTAGCAAGTGCTTTTCTTGGAGTGCCATGTTTTTTTGCCTCCATGCATAACGCCTGTTTGTATGACCAAACAACTCAATCTTTGTTTCATCAGTCCACAGGACCTTTTTCCAAAATAGAACTGGCTTGTCCAAATGTGCTTTTGCATACCTCAGGCGACTCTGTTTGTGGCGTGCTTGATATTTTTCTTGGCCTGCCACTTCTGGGCTTAACAAGAACTGTACCTGTGTTCTTCCATTTCCTTACTATGTTCCTCACAGTGGAAACTGACAGTTTAAATCTCTGAGACAACTTTTTGTATCCTTCCCCTGAACAACTATGCTGAATAATCTTTGTTTTCAGATCATTTGAGAGTTGTTTTGAGGAGCCCATGATGACACTCTTCATTGGTGATTCAAATAGGAGAACAACTTGCAAGTGGCCACCTTAAATACCTTTTCTCATGATTGGATACACCTGCCTATGAAGTTCAAAGCTCAATGAGGTTACAAAACCAATTTAGTGCTTTAGTAAGTCATTAAAAAGTAGTTAGGAGTGTTCAAATCAAGAAATTGATAAGGGTGCCCATACTTTTGCACCGGTCAAATTTTGTTTAAATGCGGATTGCACATTTTCTGTTAGTACAATAAACCTCATTTCAATCCAGAAATATTACTCAGTCCATCAGTTATTAGATATATGAAACTGAAATAGCTGTTGCAAAAACCCAAATTGTTATAAAGAAAAAAGGTTAACATTAATAGGGGTGCCCAAACTTTTTCATATGACTGTAAGGTAAGAGACATGGCTATAATTGGAGAACTATGTTAAGCCCGCTACACACGCTTCAATATATCTCACAATCCGTCGTTGGGGTCAAGTTGTAAGTGACGCACATCCGGCATCGTTTGTGAGGTATCTGCGTGTGACAGCTACATGCGATCAGGATTGAACGCAAAACCGTTGATCGCAAACACATCGTATCATTCTCTAGAATTGAGCGTTTTGTTGCAAGAACCTAGTCAATTGTAACGTGTGACATCCCTCATACGATTTTGTTGTCTGATGCTATGTGCGCAGGTGTGCGCTCTGCACCGCAGCTTAAAAAAGGTCTGCTTCAGAGCGCAGTTGAAAAGCTGCGTTCTGAAGCGCCTCACAATGTCTGTCATGCACTAATCTCTGTCAGTCCGTCACTATCTCTGTCCCTCACTCTCAGTCCATGTCAGTCTATCCCCCTCTCTCATATACTCACCGATCCCCGATCCCTGGCGCTGCACGGCATTCACACTGCTCCGGCGGCTTTTACTGTTTTGAAAAAGCCGGCCGCCCATTAAACAATTTCGTGTTCCCTGCTTTCCCTGCCCACCAGCGCCTATGATTGGTTACAGTGAGACACGCCCCCACTCTGAGTGACAGGTGTCACACTGCACCCAATCACAGCAGCCGGTGGGCGTGTCTATACTGTGTAGTGAAATAAATAATTAAATAATTAAAAAAAACGGCGTGCGGTTCCCCCCATTTTTAAAACCAGCCAGATAAAGCCATACGGCTGAAGGCTGGTATTCTCAGGATGGGGAGCTCCACGTTATGGGGAGCCCCCCACCCTAACAATATCAGCCAACAGCCGCCCAGAATTGCCGCATACATTAGATGCGACAGTTCTGGGACTGTACCCGGCTCTTCCCGATTTACCCTGGTGCGTTGGCAAATCGGGGTAATAAGGAGTTATTGGCAGCCCATAGCTGCCAATAAGTCCTAGATTAATCATGTCAGGCGTCTATGAGACACCTTCCATGATTAATCTGTAAGTTACAGTTAATAAACACACACCCGAAAAAATCCTTTATTAGAAATAAAAACACACACATATACCCTGATTCACCACTTTAATCAGCCCCAAAAAGCCCTCCTTGTCCGGCGTAATCCAGGATGATCCAGCGTTGCTTCCACCGCAGCTGCATGGAGGTGACCGGAGCCGCAGCAGACACAGCCGCTCCGGTCACCTCCACACAGCAAATGAACACAGCCGCGCGATCAGCTGCTGTCACTGAGGTTACCCGCGGCCACCGCTGCATCCACCGGTGGCCGCGGGTAACCTCAGTGACAGCAGCTGATCGCGCGGCTGTCTTCATTTGCTGTGTGGAGGTGACCGGAGCAGCTGTGTCTGCTGCGGCTCCGGTCACCTCCATGCAGCTGCGGTGGAAGCGATGCTGGATCATCCTGGATTACGCCGGACAAGGAGGGCTTTTTGGGGCTGATTAAAGTGGTGAACCAGGGTATATGTGTGTGTTTTTATTTCTAATAAAGGATTATTTACAGGGTCACAGTGACTGCTGAGATCGTTATTCAGGTCGCTACTGCGACCTGTATTGTTCCTGCATCATCGGTGAGATCTGACTGTGTGACATCTCACCAGCAACCTCCCAGCGACTTACCAGCGATCCCTATCAGGTCGCATCGTTTTCGGGATCGCTGGTAAGTCGTTGTGTGTGACTGGGCCTTTAGAGTTTCAAGTGTTTCTAAATGCTAAAAGTTTCTTGTGAAGTTGTATATTTTCTATCAGATACCTTCACAATGTTGTGTCATAATAAAAAGCGGAATTCAAAATGCATTTTACAATAGCACTGTTCAAAAAAGGCTAAAGAAACTCTGCAGAATATTTTCTTCTACGCATCTACAGTCTATGGAGCAGTCATATTTCTGATGGACTATTGTTATGGTTAATATTTTTTATCTTGTATTGATTATCATTTAGACAATTTATATATCTATATATCTTTGATAGTTTTGTGTTTTGCATATGGGTTGTAAGTTTTATTCAGAAAAGCTCTTACACAGCATATTTTCCATATTTGTACTGATACATTTTATGGCTAGCTCTCAGTTTTAATCCATAGTTAAACCTTTTTCAGCAGAGACTATGGTTCATGTCATGGACTTTGTGTTGTGAAAACCTATATGCTTTTTTACAACCATTTTTCTGTGGTGGTAAATAATATGTGTGCTTTGATAAGTGAAGGTAGACAATGCTGAAACACTAACAGAAACTGGTTGTGTGTTCTTGTCTCTGATGCATCATTATTAATTGGACCAACATTGTCAGATTTGGGCATCCCGTATATATCACCCCAAATTAGCTCTCACAAGAAAGGGGTTTCGAGAGACTATTAATGGTCAAAAATTGTCCTCTCCCAACCCTTGGTTGCACTCTATGGATATATGTTCATCTATATATCTGTGTAACATATCCTTCACAGAAGGTTATGTGCCAAAGTTACATGTGCCATATGCCATGGGTACAACAATATGTGTTATATGGATCTTGGCAAATCAGTCTTCCCATCTGTGTGTAGACTTCTACTAACTTAAATGGAACCTGTCACCAGATTTCGGGCCCATAAGCTGAGGCTACCACCAGTGGGCATTCTAACATGCTGTATATAAGAGCCCAGGCCGCTGTGTAGAACGTAAAAATCACTTTATAATACCTAAATGGTCGATGCGGTGGAGTTGGGTCATATGTGCATCTCCGTTCTTCGGTGCTGGCGCCTGCTCTTTTGGCCATCTTTGTTGTTCTTCTTCTGAAACAGGGCAGATCAAAGCATTGTAGTGCGCCTGCGTGGGACCGGCAAGTATGTATGACGTAGGACGCGTCAAGCACACAGGCTTCAGAAGGAGGACAAAGATGTCCGAAAGAATAGGCGCCGGCACCAGAGAATGGAGACACCCATATATCCCAAGTCCACTGCAGCAACCTTTTAGGTAAGCATTATAAAGTCATTTTTTTACGTTATACACAGTGGCCTGGGCTTTATATACAGCAAGTTAGAATTCTGTATATAAGAGCCCACTGGTGGTGGCCGCAGCTTATAGGCCCAAAATCTGCTGACAGGTTCCCTTCAAGCCCTCATACACATTAGACTAATACTGGCCGAGCCCACCTATATGTCTAATGTGTATGGGAGCCCCGGACAGATTATGCCAGGTAAGATAAGTGTCCGGGACGTCTAATTTCAGGATTGTTGATCCATTTGTACACCCTGAGATAAGCCGCCATAAGAAATGTCTGACGGTATCTCTCCTAAAGGACAATTGGTCATGAAAAGTGCTCCTATGTACTGGGAGAGTCGGCCAAGATATTTATTGGCTGAACGATTGTCCAAACAATGGTGTGTGCCATCTAAGGTTTAAGGGGGCTTTAGTTTCTTAGTTTGCCCGGTCTGACTTCTGGTTTACTTTTCGACTTTTCTCAGTCATGACAACAAAATGTACCACACAAAGCTAGTAGCAATAAATGCTTCATGCACTTCACAATAAGGCCAAACAAGACCTTTATAGCCTCTTAGCTTCTTATTGATTCAGTAATATGCCATAATGCTGTGACTGGGGCTTTTAAAACTCCACACATGATTTCAACGGTAATGTTCCCCAGTATGACCTTCCTTCCATTAATCCCAGACCTTCTATTTTATCTCCATTCAAGTAATAATATAACTATATAATTATTAATATTGAATTACATCTTCCATTTGTTCTGACATTTCTGGGGCATCGCATGTAAACACTGATTTCCTTAGTCTTGGCACTGTATTTATGGGCTTATAGGTACATGATAGAAAGTTTATGTATACGTTTGTGCTTTTTTTTTGTATTAAACATAGTTTGTTTATATTTTTTAAGAATTTACAAAAAGGTCAAGGGAAGGGGGAGAAATTCTAGCCCATATTTTTTCTTGCTCGTCAATTTTTCATCATTGCAAACACAACGTGCTAAACTTATGAAGCATATCATGCTGATAAATTTTTTCATTTTGGTTTTTGAAATGTGAAAGTTACTGTGCTGCGTTCATACCAGGGGGAAAAAACCCTTGGAAATAAAAAGTTGTATAACAACTCCCCTTCTCTGAAACCACTCACTGCTCTGCAACTGATGGCTTAAGCGGTTGGAGTGTACAGAAAGTCATCGTGATGTAGCTTCAACCAATGGGAAAATTGATGTAAGGGGTAGGGACTGTAGTTTGGGAAAGTTATACTGCATAGATCAGTTCCAAGCAGTGACAGGTATCTTATGACTTGAATTACTTGAAGGGTGAGTGATCTTGGAAACTTGAACATCACATCTTGAATCCCAAGTTTGCTCTGAAATCTTTGCCTGGGGTGGGACTTTGCTGATGCAGTATAACTACCTTGTGTATGGGCTATATAATCAAGCACTTTTTTTTGTTTTCAAATAATAGTGAAATCCAGTTTGTGAAGACGTTTCGGTTGAGTAGACCTTCCTCAGTTGCTGGAAAGTAGAACCTGCCTGGGGTGAAAGTGATAGTGAAAGGAACGGTATCCACCACTTTCAGAAGGCACGCCTTTCAAAGGCATTTTCTCCTTTCCAGCACATGAACTGAGGAAGGTCTGCTCAACCGAAACGTCTTCACAAACTGGATTTTGCCATTATTTGAAAAAAAATAAAAATCTTCCTTGTTGAAAACTCTGCAGTGCTTGGTTATATAATCAATTGCTATAGTATGGGTTCATACCAGTGCACCCTATCAGCTAGAAGTGCCATGTGCTTGACATAGTGTATGACCTGTGACATGAAACTGTCTTCCACAACCTCACTGTCACGGTCATCTATTTGCTGTTTTGAGACTAGTGACATTCTTGGGACTTGAGCCTCCCATCTCCCTCGACTCCTTATTTAAGCAAGGTTTCCGTTCTTTTGGCGTCTTATGAGTTAATTTCAGGTTTTGTTGCCAGCAGCTCTGAGCAGGGCAGGACAACTATTGTTGCTTTGGGCCCTCGCCCATTTAGGTTAAATACTGGAGCTTTCCCAGCTGTCCTTGCTGCTGTTAAAACCATTTCTACTTTGGCCAGCCTGGTGGAAGGATCTGCTGAGGTATTTTCCTATGCCCATCCACCTGCTACTATTGAGTACGTCTGCTACGGTGTAGGTTGGCGTTTTGTATCTTTCTGTGTACTTCACCATCTGTCTTTTATTTCTCTCTGTGTTTATTAGCTGAGTGGCGAGTCTAGTCTACTCATCGGCCAGGGTGAGTTTAGGACCAGCTGAGGGACCCAGGTATCCTGCTCTCTGAAAGGTTGAAAGAACTTATATAGGGACACTAGGGAGCTCAGGAGTCAGCTTGAGGTGACTTCAGGAGGTGCCCCCTCACCCCTCTCCCTAGCAGCCGGGACCTTCGTAGTATCGTGATTCCGGTGTTTTCCCCCTTTTTGTGGCATTTTTTGGTAGTGCGTCAGACGCCCGTTGGTCTGATTGCATGTGTCACGCGTTATATAAGGACATATTCTACTCCATGCATGACACACATTTTTAACTTTGTCTGCCCCTCATCCAGTTTTAAGCCTCTTACATTGCTGTTTCTGTTTAATTTAATGAACTTGTTTGAACCTTTATATGAAAATGATGTTCATTACCGTAGTGTGGTATAATTCATTACTCATACGTCTGACTATATACCTTTACAATATTTGACTTTGTGCAAGTGAACCTAAAAAAAATTGATGCTGTTTTGAAAGCAAAGATCCTTTACACCAAATATTGATTTGATTCAGATTTCTCTTTGTTAATTCACTTTGCATTTTGTTAAATGATAAACACAAACAAAAACTTTGCACAGTCCTGTACATTCGAGGACCAGAGTAAAAAAAAGCAAAAAACGTAAGGCTGGTATGTAAATGATAATAAATTGTCTGGAGGAACATTTCTGCCTAAAAAATATATCATTTGAAAACGACCTTGTATTGAATAATTGTGAAAAGTAGACTAGAGATGAATGAAACAATTTGAGGACAATTATATTAAAGTCACAGAAATCTTAGATCCATGCAAAACCAAATTTGCAATTCACTTTGTGTGAATCCAGCAAAATATTGGCTTGATGGCTTCCATTTTGCAAGATTCAGAAGGACTGTGAAGGGGTTTAAAAATAATAAAAAAATGATACTATCCTTTCACTGGACCTTGTCTTTTCCACACAGCTTCCTACCCGATCCTCACAATTCTAGATCAGTTACAGTAGGTTTTCAATTTTCTTCGCAGCTTGAGTCTTCAGCACCTCCAGTGTTGACCAGGCCTCATGACGTCATGCTGTGAAATCAAAGACAGCGATGCATGTCATGATATCATGCGAGACAAAGTCAATGACTAGGCCTCACATGACATTGATGACAAGATGACCCCCGGAATATTATGGCATCAGGAATCATGGTCAGTGCTGCAGATGCCGAAGACCAGTTGGGTCTGTTGAAGAAGATCGAAGACCTGCTGTGATTGAAGAATAGCCCAAAAATGGGAGTTGCGCAGAGAAGAAGTGTGAATATTATTCTGATGTTTTACCCAACACTGATATTGCTCTGAGGTCTCTAGAAACCTCAGAGCATAATAATGAAAATTTAAAACACATAGACGGTGGGCCATAAGTATGGATACACCCTGATAAAAAAAAAGTAAAGTTGAATTCAAAGTGGTGGTTTTGCAGATGGCCACCATGGGCGTCACCCGGCCTCAAATATTTGGCCCCTCCTCCCATACTTATGGCCCACCCTGTAGAATAAATTTGATGCAAATCAGATTTCATGGCCAAATTTGAACAAATCTGTAAATTACAGTTTTTGCAGATTGGTTGATCTTTAATATCTACCTTAGGCAACATGCGCACGCTGCGTTTTTTGTCGCGTTTTTGCCGCTTTTATTGGTGCAGTTTTGTTGTCAGAACTTTCTGACATCTGCCTTCCCAGCAAAGTCTGAGAGGTCAGATTTGCTGTGCGCACATTGCAGTTTATTTCTCAGCGGTTTTTATTGTCAAAAGTTCGTTATATAAAAGATGTTCATTATTTCTTGCGTTTTTGTCAACATTTGACACCCATTGAAATCAATGAGGGCATTAAAAATGCAAGGAAAATGCATGCTATCAAATTGGTGCGTTTGGCATGCATTTTGCATGCGTTTTACCTGCGGTTTTGTCAACAAAAACGCAGCTCACCAACTGAGTTCCAGAATGCCAAAATCAATGCTGGAGTGATTTTGACATGCCGATGTCCGTGTGTCGTGTCCGTGTGTCGGTGCCTGTGTCAATGTCGTGCCCATGTCAGTGTCGGTGCTGTGTCAGTGTCGGTGCTGTGTCAGCGTCAGTGTGGTGCCCATGCCCATGTCCATGAGTGTCGGTGCAGTGTCAGTGTGGTGCCCGTGCCCATGCCCGTGAGTGTCGGTACCGTGTCAGTGTCGGTGTGTCTGTCTCTCTTGTGCTCGCTCTCTCTTTCTCCCCAAGCAGTACATACTCACCGATCACCGGATGTCATACTGCTCCCCCGCCTCTCATCTTCTTCCCGACTCGCTCATTAGCCTCATACATATTGACTCCTCCCCCGTCTGTGATTGGATGCCGTCAGACGAGCCCCCATGCTGAGTGACAGCTGTCTGACTGCAACCAATCGCAGCCGCCGGGGGGCGTGTCTAGATCGTACAGCACTGAAGAGAGTCGCTCTATCAGCGGTGGAGGACTCGAGCTGTGACAGCAAATACCTGAGTGACGGCACCCCCGATCACGCGGCTCACTTCAGTCACTCAGGTGGTTTATTGTGACAGCTGGAGGACTCCAGCTGTGGAGCGACAGGCAGGAATAATTGACATGCTGCAGATTTTTCTGCAGGTAAATCTGCATTATTTCCGCTGCTGAAAAAAACGCAGCATGGGCACAGCACTCCCCAAATGCCATAGAAATGGCTGGGGACTCGCTGTACTGCAGATTTTTGAGAAATCCGTGGAATTTCCGCAAAAAAATCGTGACAAATTCCGCAAATTTTCCGCAGCGTTGGCACATAGCCTAAACCTTAAAGGAGCCATAATAGTCCTGAGCAGCAGTAAACCATGGTGGAATTTACCACTGCTGAAACCATTGATTATTTGGAGGTTTTGAAGCTCATGAGACAACAAGGCAATAAATACCAAATAATATTAGCAGTTAATATTTTTCTGAAAATGAGTATCTATGATGCAGATCATACATTACACATATTTAATAGTTCTCAATTTATCCCACTAAGTGTGAGTGAGAAACTTGTCAAACGCATCATTTGTGTAAATTCTCTGCCATTATACAGCACAAGAAATAAACCGCACTGATATGATATAATTGAATAACATCGCTCAGATCCCTCTTCTCCCGTTCTGACACATTTTGTAAAACATTTTGCCTAATATGCTCTTAAGGATTCATTTTTTTCCAGACTTTAATGTACAAGTGGATCTTTTCTACAGTGACACACATTTCCGAGCAAATTAAAATATAAATAGCAACACTTAAAAGTCTTATCTGAATCCAGCGGAATAGCAGCTGTGCTGTACAAAAATGTCTTTTCAAACTGAGAAATGTAGTAATAAAGTAGCAGTGATGACCAGGAACTTGCTACAGACTTGCAAAGTTGATATTTTTTTATCTGACTCCTCATGGCAATAAAGGCAATATAGGCATAGTGTCTTCTCTTAGCCAGGTATGAAATGCGAAGGTCAAAAAAATACTCCGCAAGAGCAATTCAACATTAAATGATATCGTTAGACTAACAACTTTCATAACTTGTGGACTAGGTTAACCAGTGGCGTAGCAACTGCTTTTGCCGCCTGGGGCGGTCGTCAAATTTGCCAACCCCCTCCGTTGGTCGTCGATAATCCAGAAACCTTAAAAAATCCAGAAAGCCATCAAAATATTTTTTTTCATGGAACTACAATCAAAGATCTAATTGTAGACTGCCGCTATTAGTCCTAGACTTTCACCTTTTTACACACATATGTAGGTCTATTATACACACACAGAGCTCTCCTGCATACATACAGACACACACACACACACACACACACAGAGCTCTGCTACATACATACAGACACACACAGCTCTACTGCATAAATACAGACACACACACAGCTCTGCTGTATACATCCAGACACACACAACTCTGCTGCACACGTACAGACACACACAACTCTGTTGCATACATACAGACCGACACACACACCTCTACGGCATACATACAGACACACACAACTCTGCTCCATACATACAGACGTCACACACATGGCTCTTGGGGGCCCACACACTCGGCTCTTAGGGGCCAACACACTCGGCTCTTAGGGGCCAACACACGCGGCTCTGGGGGGCCCACACAGGTGGCTCTGGGGGGCCCACACAGGTGGCTCTGGGGGTCCCACACAGACGGATCCGGGGGTGGGTGGGGGCCAGGGCATACACCTCGGGGGGGGGAAGCCCATACAGCTTACTGGGGCCCATAAACCAGGTGGCTGGGAGGGAACATGCAGATCGACTAGGGGGGAGAGATCTAGCACATACTGCTCGGTCACGGAGGAGAGGGAAGCGCTGTGCTGGGGGTTGCTGGCTGGCACTGCATCTCCTTCATCTGTGGGACTGAAGCAAGACGCCGTGCGGTAGCTCCGCACACAGATGAAGCTCAAACCAGGAGGACGCAGTGAATGTTGTGGTCTTCGCACATTAAAGGGATGGCAGCCACAGTTTCCTGCTGAGGAATGTGGTCCCCGGAACTCGGCCCGGGGGCAGCAGAACTGACGAAGGCGAATGGGCCCCCCAGTTGTCCAGGGCCCCGGCATTTGCCCGGGTTTGCTGGGTGGTGACGCCGGCCCTGATGCCGCCCCCCTGACACTTGCCGCCCGGGGCGGACCACCCCCTCCACCTCCCTTTGCTACTCCACTGAGTTTAACTTATGGCTACTTTATCTAATTACCCACAAGTTCCCTTTGCACATATATTAATATTGCAAGCACCAAACTAATTTTCTGCTGCAAAAAGAAGAAACAGTGGGTTCAGAAAAATAATCTAATATATAAAGCTGTGTGTGTGTGTGTGTGTGTCCCCGCTAAAGGAATTCACAACATTGCATTTACAATCACAAAATTTTGCACAGACACCTCACTTAACTCAGGGACTGTCATAGACTATGTTTTGAGGGGAAAATTTAACTCCTCGCTTTACAGTTATATCCCAAAAACACGGCTTACATTAAAGTCAATAGAGCTACCGGTCATTAATAGGAGCTTTTATTAGTTGTCATAGGCAACAAAGGACATTATTAGTATTAGAGGCTTATGTGTGAGGTAATATGATATTGGTAGAGACAGACACACACAGAGACAGACAGAGACAGACATAGGCATAAACAAGCAGACGGAGACAGACAGAGAAACACAAAGACAGGCACAGAGACAGGCACAAAGACAGACACACAGAGGCAGGCACAGAGACAGACACACAGAGACAGGCACAGAGACAGACACACAGACACACTGAGACAGACACACACAGAGACAGACACACACAGAGACAGGCACACAGAGACAGACACACAAAGAGGCACACAGACAGAGACACACACAGACACACACAAAGACAGAGACACACAGACACACACAGAGACAAAGACACACAGAGACAAAGAAACACAGAGACCGAGACACACACACACAGAGACAGAGAGATAGAGAGAGACAGACAGAGAGGGAGACAGGTAAACAGAGAGGGAAAAAGGGTGAGTGGTAGAGATGGAGAGGGAGAAGGGCAGAGAAACTTAGTTACTAACCCGGGCAACGCCGGTTACTACAGCTAGTATATATATATATATATATATATATATATATATATATATATATATATATATATGTGCTACAATTTATATAATCAAAGAATAGAAAAGTTGCACAGCAAGGGTACAGTGCACACCAAATAAAGGCAAAAATATATAGAAATAAAGTTTATTGACACAAAAGACAAAAAACACTAACAAGCATTTGAAAACATTCAAAAAAATACACAAAATGTACAACCATTTGGGGTGTGGATGAAATAATCCAAAGAGGTGTGAGCCCTGGAGCCCCAGGCTGAATATGCAACATAGTCCCAAATTATTTTATATATAGACTTCATTTTCTGGATCAGTTTCAAGGGTGCTAAGACTTTAGGCCATGACTGTGTATATATATACACATACAGTGTACATATATATACATAAAATGCACATATACATGCGCACACACTCCTTCTTGTGTTGCACTTTGACCCATGCTCATCTACTTTTATATATATATATATATATATATATATATATATATATATATATATATATATATGAGTAAATGAGCATGGGTCAAAGTGTAATACAAGAAAGAGTGTGTGTATGTATATATATATATGTATATATGTATATATGTATATATATACACACACACACATATATTTATATATATATATACACACATATACATATATACACACAGTGTAAATATATGTGTATATATATACATGTATACATATATACATATATATATATATATATATACACATACAGACACTCTTTCTTGTATTACACTTTGACCCATGCTCATCTACTCATATATATATATATATATATATATATAAGTAGATGAGCATGGTGTCACGCTCCCCGGGTCCTCTGCTCCGCTCCCCGGCTCACCTGCCACGCTCCCCGCTCTCCAGCCTCCATTAGCCGCGCTTCCCAGGCCTCCTGGTCCCCGCTCCCGGCGCCCATCGGCTTCCCAGCCCCTGGCCGGCTCTGCTGCTTCCTCCTCTCAGCTTCCTGCCCTGGCTTCTGGCACCTGGGCCGCGCGCATGCGCATTAGGGCGCGCGCGCGGTCACTGACCCTTTCTTAAAGGGCCAGTGTCCACTAACAGGAAATGATGCACACAGGTACAGGGTATAAAGGGGATTAATGTCCAAGGGGGCGGGGCCTGTTCTTCGTGTTTCCCAAGCTAGGAGTCAGGTCTCCTTGTGTTCCTGTGAGATACTTACCTCTCTCTCTTTTAGAGCCGATCCTGCATTGCCATCAGGTCCTGCTGTATCTCAAACCCCGAACGCTGCCTATCTACCATCCTGACAGTCCGTACCATCCCGGTTCCCTGCGGTGACCCGCCATCTCGCTCCAACGGTTCCGGACCCCGCCTGACATCATCCCGGCTTCCGAACCTGAGCTCCGTCACCCGGACCACCATCAGTGACCCCGTGGTCCCAGGGACTTCTCCATTGTGTTCTAAGTGCACGGACTGTTCTGCTACCTAAAGTGCTCCGGCTACCGGACTCCGTTCCCTCTTCGGGGAGTTCGGTCCAGTGGATCCACCTCCCGGGTCTGCCCATCCATCTGGCCCTAACAGTAAGAACAGGCCATGGATCCCGCCGAAGCACTAGCGGCCTTGCAAGAGGAACTCCAACGCCAGCGTGAGGTACAGACCCGCATGCTGAACTTTATGACTTCGGTGGACGCCCGCCTGAACACGCTACAAGCCTCGGTCACATCTTCAGCGCCCCGGGTCTCCACTAGTCAATCCACGGCTCCCGCTCCCGTGGCAGCCTCTTCGGATGCTTCCAGACTTCGTTTGGCTTCACCACCCCGGTACGCCGGAGATCCCAAGACCTGCAGGGGGTTTATAAACCAATGCTCCCTTCATTTCACGCAGCTGCCGCATTTGTTTGCCTCCGACCAAGCCAAGGTCGCCTTCATAATGTCTCACCTAGAGGGCGAGGCACTGGCGTGGATGAACCCCTTGTGGGAGAAGGAGGACCCTATGACCAAGAACCTCCAAGAGTTCCTGCAGGCCTTTCGCGGAACCTTTGACGAGCCAGGACGCGCCTCCGCGTCTGCTTCATCTCTTCTCCAGTTACGTCAAGGAACTCTGACGGTGGGTCAATACGCCATCCGTTTCCGCACCTTGGCCTCGGAACTCGGGTGGAATAACGAGGCCCTAACCGCCGCCTTCTGGGAAGGACTCTCGGGTCGAATCAAAGATGAGCTGGCTGGACGTGACGTACCGTCCACCCTGGACGCCCTGATTACCCTAGCGACTCGAGTGGACATTCGCTTTCAGGAGCGGTCCAAAGAGGTGTCCCGTGAGAGACGTCCGGTACGGCATGCCTCTCCTCCACAGAAGCCCGCCGTACTCCAGTCAACGACCTCTGGTGCCTCCGTCCATGAGCCCATGCAGATCGACCGTGTGCGACAGTCTGAACAACATCGAGCAGAGCGACTCGCCAAGGGTCTCTGCTTCTACTGCGGAGAGGGCACACACCTGCTACGCGCCTGTCCAGAGAGGCCGGGAAACTCCAAAGCCTAGGGTTGGTAGGAGAGGCCACCCTAGGTGCTGGGACTCTCTCAGACCCGGTTACATGGACTGTGCAAGTGACAACGGGAGAGACGCGGTTTACGGCTGAGGCGTACCTCGATTCTGGGGCAGCAGGCAATTTCATCCAGCAGGCCACGGTGGACAAATACCAGGTGCCTGTTACTCCACTCGCCAAACCTCTTGTAATTGCCTCTGTGGATGGGAGACCCCTCTCTGACACCATCTCCTGGATCACCAAGCCGCTTGAACTGCGTATCGGTGCTCTGCACACCGAGAACATCGCTCTCTACGTCCTCCCTCACATGTCACATCAAATCCTGCTGGGTCTTCCTTGGTTGCGGACACACGAACCTTCAGTCAGCTGGGGCACTGGCGATATCACTCGATGGGGGTCTTCTTGCCATGACACCTGTCTGAAGACCATAAAACCCATCCGGCGACCTCCGGTTCCAGAGACCCTACCGGGACTACCCTCAGCCTATTGGTCCTTCGTGGACGTCTTTGATAAGAAGGAGTCAGAGGTACTTCCGCCACATCGTCCTTACGATTGTGCCATT